>NC_133658.1:384932739-385232739 GCF_037893015.1 Macrotis lagotis | reverse complement strand
TTAATTTGTATTTTTTTAATCAAAAATGATTTAGAGGATTTTTTTTTACATATGAATATAGAAACTTTAGTTTCTTCATCTGAGGAGTGCCTGTTCACATCCTTTATTCATTTATAAATTGGGAAATGACTTGTATTCCTATTAATGTGATGCAGTTCTCTATATATTTAAGAATTGTTTCCTTATGACTCCTTTTTAAGAAACAGTAGTAGTACATTTTTCCCAACCTACTTACTTTCTTTGAATCTTGGTTCCATTGGTTTTATCTTTGCAAAAAAATTTTCAGTTTAATCAAAACTATTCAATTTGCATTTTATGATGTTCTCTATCTCCTTTTTGATCATACATTTTTCCACTTTCTATTTATCTGACAGTCAAACTATTTTTTTCCCAAATTGGCCAATGGCATTTATTTTTTTATCCAAATTCTGTTGATTTTATCTTTTTATAGAGTATGAAAAATTGATTAGTTTCTGCCATACTATTTTCCAGGGTTCACAGTTCAAGAGCATGATATTATCATAAAACTAGAACATTTGAGTTTATCAAATTAATCTTCTAGACCTAATCTATTCTATTGACCCACAAATCTATTTCTTACTAAGGGCCAAAGAGTTTTGATGACTGATACTTTATAATATAATTTTGGTTCTAGTATAGCTAGACTACCTTACTTTTCAATTTTTTTCATTAATTCCATTGATATTATTGAACTTTTGTTCTTCTGTATTAATTTAGCTATTATATTTTAGCTCAATAAAGTAATTTTAAAATTTGATTAATAATGTAGTGAATAAGTAATTTAGTTTGTGTAGAATTGTCATTTTAATTATATTAAAGTGGACTATACATGAACAATTTACATTTACCTAATTATTTAGATTTGTTGTTAGTTGTGTGAAAAGTTTTATAATTATATTTATATAGTTTCTGAGTTTATCTTCAGAGGTAGAATCCCAGGTAATTCATGTTGTCTGCTTTAAATGAAATTTCTCTATCACTACTGGGATTTTTTGGTAATATATAAAAATACTGAATATTTATGTGGCTTTATACTATAATCTGTATAAAACTGTTAATTTTTAACTGATTTTTAGTTGGAGTTCTATGATTTTTTTAAGGCAATGGGGTTAAAGTGACTTGTTCCAGATCACACAGCTAGGCAATTATTAAGTGTCTGTAGCCGATTCTGAACTCAGGTTTTACTGACTCCATGCTCTATTCATTGCACTACCTAGCTGCTCTAATTTTCTAGGATTCTTTAAGTATATAATCATATCACAATCAAAGGGCATGAGTTTTGTTTCTTCCTTTCATATTATAATTACTTCACTTTCTTTTCCGTTTCTTATGGAAAAAGCTAATATCTCTAATACAATAATGAATAATAGTGATGATAATGGGCATCCTTTTTTCACCACCACTATTTTTGGGGAGATATGTTTCTAAATTATTCTGATTTCATTTAATATTTCTTGATGGTTTTAGATAGATACAGCTTTTAAGGAAGGCTTAACTGATTCCTATTCTCTATAACTTTTTGAATAGTAATTAGTGCTGCATTCATCAAAATATTTCAGCATATTAAATAATTATATAATATTTGCTAGTTTTGTTATTTATATAATCAATTGTGCTGATAGTTTTATTAAAATTGAATTGACCATTCATTCCTGATAAAATTCCCATTTGTTCATAGTGTTTTATCCAAAGACAACTTTTTAATCTATCTTTGCTAGTGTTTTATTGAAAATTTCTGCATCATTATTCATTAGGGATAATGATCTATAATTTTATGTCTCTACTTTTACTTTTTCTTCCTTTGAGTATCAGCACCAAATTGTTACCATAAAAGGAATTAAGTTGAACTCCTTAACTATTTTTCCACAGAGTTTATATAGAATTGGAAATGATTGCTCTTTTAATTAGTGGGAGAATTCACTTGTGAATACATCTCACCTTGGAGATTTTTTCTTAGGAAATTCATTGTTCATTTATTTAATTTCATTTTTCTGGAATAAGATTATTTAAGTATCTTGTTTCTTCTTCAGTTTATTTGGGAAGCCTATATTTTTGCAAATATTCTTCCATTTTACTTCCTTGTCAAATTTATTGGTTTATAGTTGGGTAAAATTGTACTGAATTATTGCTTTTATTATTTCCTCATTCATGGTGAATTTCTATTTCTTATTTTTCAAATTGGCAATTTGATTTTATTCTTTTGTAAGTGAAATTGTCCAACAGTTTAATTTATCGTATTTCTTTTTTCCATAATATGAACATTTAATTCAATATATTAGTTCAGTATTTACTTTTGTTAATCTCTTCTTTGATTTTTCAGAATTTCTAATTTGATACTTGAGGTTTTTTAATTTGTCCTTTCTCTAACTTTTTTAGTTCCATGCCAATTTGTGGATCTCTTCTTTCTCATTTTATTAATATAAAGTTTTGAAGATAAAAAAATTATTTAAAAACTTTGACTGTACCCAACAAAGGCTGGTTTATGTTCTTTTTATTATCATTGTCTTGAATGGAATTATTATTTATTTCAATTGTTTCCAGTTTATCTATTCATTCTTTAATGTTTGGTTAAATAGTTTCTCAATAATTTTAAGTTTCTCTTTGCATGATCTTTTATTATACTTGATTTTTTCTTTCATAATTAACTGAAAATGATGCATACAATAATTTTGCCTTTATGCTTTTTACTATAAGGTTTCCTACTATAACATATGTCAGTTTTTGTTGACATGTCATGTAAAACAAAGAAAATTATATATTACTCTCTATCACCATTCAGTTTTTTTCCAGGGGTTTATCACATCTAACATTTGATTGTTTCAAACATTTCTAACATTTTTCTTACATTTGGTTCATCTCCTTAACTTCTTTCTTGTATATTTTATGGTTAGATGTATCTAATTCTGAGAATGTGAAGTTTAGGTCCCCCCACTACCAAGGTTTTGATATCTATGTCTTCCTTTAACTCATTTAAATTCTCCAGTAGGACTTTGGATACTATATTACTTGGCTTTTGCATATTTATTCTTGAACTTACTTAATTGTCTATGGTGCCTTTTAGGAAGTTGTAATTTCCTTTCTAATCTCCTTTAATGAGACCTATTTTAGCTTTGATTTATTCATCTGAAATCTTTTTGATCATATAATTTTGACCGTTTAAATATTGGTTAATTCATTTTTTATAAATTGTATTTAATTCTAAATATATTTGAGATATAATACTTTTACAAAAGAAATTTCCTGTGATTTTCTTCAGTTTTCTTTTATTCTACTAATTTACATGCTTTTGTTTGTTCAAAAAATTATTTGAATCAGAACTACCCACTCTCCATCCCAATGGGTCCTCTATCTCTTATTTGATTATAAAATTGTCCGCTTATTATTGTAGACTCCCCTATTTTTGACATTCTTTGCCCTTAATCATGTGTCAGTTTTGAACTCCCAAGTCAAGGAGAAAATATTACAAGCAGTCAGAAAAAAACAATTCAAATATCATGAAACTACAGTATGTATAACACAAGATTTAGTTGCTTTTCCAACAAGGGCTAGTAGAGTTTGGAATATCATATTCTGGAAGGAAAAAAAAAAACTTGGATTACAATGAGAATCAATTACCCAGACAACCTGAATGCATGTTTTCTGGGGAAAAGAAGTTCATTAAATGAAATAGGGGACCTTGAAACTTTTCTGTTTGATCTTCAAAATAGGACACAGGTGAAGCATAGAAAGAATGAACAGGAAGGGCAAATTTTGAGGGATTTAATATATTAAAAAGAGGGACTTAATGGGCAAGAAAAGAATACTGGGAAAAAGGGAAAGGAGAGGTAGAAGAAGTTATATTATTTCACATAAAAAAGACAAGAAAAAAAGTTTTTGCAATGAAGTTAAAGAGAGGAAGATATGAGGGAGTGAGTGAGCCTTCACTCTCACTGGAAGTGGCTCAGAAAGGAAATAACACACACACGCACACATCCAATTGGGTATAGAAATCTATCTTACCCTAGAGGGTAAAGAGGAGGAACTGGATAGAGAAAGGGAATGGGGGAAGGAAGGTTGGGTTGTAGGGGACAGAGAAAAGGAAGATCATGAATGGTGGTAGCCAGATACAAAACACTTTTAAGGAGGGACAGGGTGAAAGGAGGGAGAGGACAGAATAAATGGGAGTTGAGAGGATTAGGATATAACAAAATGCAGTTATCAATAGCAGCTGTGAGGAAAAAATGAAGCAATTTCTTTCCTGGAATTATGATAAAGAATGCTATCTATCCCAAAGATAGAACTGATGGTATCTGAGTACAGACTGTGGCACACTTTTTTGCCACTCTTTATTTTTCTTGAGATGTCTCTTTGTGGGATGTGGGTGCTAAATTTATTTTTATAACATGACTTATATCAATGTGAAAAAGAAACTTTAAAATAAGAAAGAAAATAAAGGAAAAAAAGGGAAAAAAACAGAAAAAGAAAATGAAGGATGAACAACAAAACAAAACAAACAAAATTTCCCTTATGGTGTTCTTTGCACAAGCCACTTCATCTCTCAGCCATCATATATACATACATGCATACATACATACATACATACATACATACATACGTGTGTGTGTGTGCAACAGCATGATTCTCTTCAGTCATAAAGGGTGACTACTATGAGGTTTAGTATATGATAGGTGCTTAATAAATTTTTTTAAATTAATGAATTGACTTGATTCCCCTGCTAAAGTCATTTTCTGGAGAACTTTGGGGGAAAAAAGTTTCAACCCTCTTATTAATAACATTTTAAAAGTTATGGTATATTTATATATGGAGAAAGTGTTATTAAAGTCCAAAGAATATTGTTTGTACAGTGAGAAATTTTTTAAATGTACTATTAATTTGCTTTCAAAATACTGACAGTGTTGGCTTTTTATATGAAGTATTCTAGAATTATAATGAGAAGAGAAAGATAATTTTGCATTAAGAAAGCCTTAAGTAAAGTACTAAATAATGTTTGATATTTCTACTGTCATAGCTTAATTCCTGAAAAGATCATGTAAGGGTATTTAAAATAAGACTTCCTAACATTTTTTGCATGGGAATCAGGAAATCCTTTGTTTGTTGAGAGGAAACTATAGACCCCTTTCAGAAATTCATTTGTGCAGTTGTTAAATTTATGATACAAATTATTAAAAAGAAATATTTAGATTTGTCATCCAAATTCAAAAACTCTTAAAATCTTAACCTGTGGCTTAGAATTGATTGTGATATACATTCAAAAAATTAAATTAAATTATAAAATTATAGGATGCTATATCATTTACATATGTATAGTTTTATGTTTAATAATATAAAATAACTTTCTGTCTATTTAAATCTGAAAAAGAACACAAAGAAATATTCTTAGAAAACACAAAATTACATTGGACCATCTTGTTCTGAATGAAGCTGGGGAAATTTGAGATAGAAAAATGTTCTATAATTATAACATAAATATGTAAATATGTTTATATAATTAATCAAAATTTTATTATTAATCCATTCCCTCTGTATGAATCATACATAACACTGATGCATCAGCCCAACCCTTTACCACCCCATCCAGACCAATCATATTTTCCAAGTTATGAGAAGAGATCAATAAACTTTGAAAGTACCTTGCACTTTCCTGGGAAAGACATAGTAAATCCCTGCCCCCAGACAAAAGACAAACGCCCATCAATAAAATAATGGATTCTTGCTTCATATTAAAGGGATTGTCTTTGATCTAGGACCCCTCATCTATTTATTCCTAATTATCTCATCTTTGCTCTTTGAGCTATTGTTCCTCATCATCATAACTCAACTTATTCCTGCTCTCTAAACCCCCTACCTGCACCTACAACTCCCTTGATTTCCTTAAATCCTCATTAAATGCTCACTCACTCCTCAGTTCAACTGTTTACCTCCCTGAGAAGCTAACCCTCTCTGAAGAAGCATGATACCTTCCCCCTTCTTTACTATTTATTCCTTGATTGCTTACCTTTTTTTTGGAGAATAGTTCACACTAGGGGAGTGTAATTCCCCAAATAACCTCCCAAACATCTTTGTCTTTCTTTACTAGTTATCCACTGCTGCCTCAACCTCCTTTACAGGAACCTGCTCATAAAGAACATAATTCCCCTCTCAGCTACTCTCTCCCTTCGATACCATCCCATACTCTTTAACCTCTCATGACAGTTTAAGTCTAGGTTGATCTTTCCTTTATCTTCCTTCTCTGCTTTGGGGTTAGTTATTTCCTGCCTTCATTTTAATCTTTCTTTCCCTTCAAACTCTTCTGCTCCTATTATATTTCCTCACTTCTTCACCCTGATGATTCACCTTGCTTTGGAAGTCAGGGGGTATATGGTCCTCCAAATTCTCCTACCCTCTTCACTGTGCCGTTGGATCATGTTTATCTAAACCCAATCATCATCTCATGACTCTTTCTCTTTCCTCTCTCTTAGCGTCCTGGATGTTCTTATCAGCCCAGCTTGTGATTGTTTCTTCTTTGCTTAATTTCCCTACTTCTACTGAAACTCACTATCTAGCTACCTCTACAAAAAACACAATCTGTGAAGTTTTTGAAATAACCTGTACACTTTTGTAGCAACCTGTGAATTAGAATCTTTGCTTTTCCTTACCCTTCTGAGCCAGAGAGTCTGGTGCTTTTCTTACTTAAAAACAAACAAAAGAAAACAAAGGAAAAAAAAAACACAACTGTCTTTCATGAATCTCCCAGACACTCTAGCAGCAGGGTATCATGACTCCTTATATCATTTACAAATTGTTACTTTAAATCTGAAGAGAATAAAACTTTTTTTTAAAGATAAAACTTTTTGTTGAAATATTCATAATTTAAAAAGAATTTTTGATTTCTTAGTAAATTTTGCTGAATTACTGTCTTTAAGTGAATCAAGAGATATAGCATGGCAAAAAGTTTTGATATAAGACTTAGAAAAAATATAGGAACTAGAAGACTGAGACAATGCAAAAGTTTGATGAACTAGGCAAAAGAATCAGGATAGGATTAAAGGCAGCTTGATGAAAATTTTTGTAGAGAAAAATCAGCAAAATTAGGGAAGTGAAAAAAATCTTTAACTGCATAATGTACAAATGGCTGTGGAGTTGATGCCATGTATTGGATCTTTTTTTTCCAGCATTACTCTTGTTTGTTACTCTGCTGGATATTAAATGAGGTGAGACCAAAAAGCTGTTATGTTGCCTTCTTTTTTTGATAAGAATTAACAAAATATAAGAGTTTTGAAATTGCTTTGAAGATGATGAAATTTAATTAGACAATGCAGAATCCTGGTGAGTAAAAACTACCTAAGTTTATTTACCTTGCTTAGAGTTAGCTTGATCAGTGTTGCTTTAAATTCTGTTTACTAAAACTATATTAAAAAAATCTGAGAAAATGATAACCGGTTGGTCTTGTTTGTAGTCCACCTGATAATATGCACTCTCTTAAAGACAACTGATGTACCAATTAAATATGTGACACAATTTCAATATTTTTTAAGAGTGATTATTAAGGGGCAGCTAGGTGATGAAGTGGGTAGAGCACAGGCCTTGGAGTCAGAAGGAACTGAGTTCAAATCCGGTCTCATACACTTAATAATTGCCTAGCTATGTGACCTTGAGCAAATAACTTAACTCCATTGCCTTTAATTTTTTAAAAAGAGTGATTATTAGTTGAAGGCATTGTAATTGTTCCATTGATTTGAGTATGAGAGGAAAGAGAATTTGCCCAACTAGAGAACTGGAAATATCCATGGCCAGGTAATTAGCAGAAAAGTGACTTCATGTGTTGCAAATGGTTCTGATTTGCCAGTGACAGTACAGGGTTATGAGCAACCCTAAGGACATGAATTTTCCTTGCGTGAGTGTTTTTGGCCTAGGAAAGGGTATTTACAATTTTTCTCACAGATTTTACTACATGGGTGATGAGTGGAATCCAGGTTTATTTATGAACTTTGAGGTATTGATTTATGTACTTGTTCTAATAAATAAATCTATAATATCATTATTTATTTTATCTTAGTCTTAAGAAAATGATAAAATGCTGAATAATGCAGTGTTTAGAAGTCAGGAAGATGATTCTTCATAAGTTCAAATGTGTTCTTAGACACCTATTAGTTGTATGATAACTGTTTTCCCCTGAACTCTTTTTTTTTTCTTTAAGAAGCATGATAGCACAGTGGGTGAGGTACTGGAACTAGAGTCAGGAGGGCCTGGTTTTAAATCTGGTCTTATGTACTTAGCATTTGTGTGATGCTGGGCAAGCCACTTAATCTCAATTGACTCAAAATAACTTTTTTTTTTACAAAGTATAATGGGGTGACTCTAGGTACTGATTTAATCCACATAAATTTTCCTCCTAAGAAAGGATGGCATGATACATTTGATATCATGTACCATATATCAAGTGGTAAACATCATCAGTTTAATAATTTTCTTGAATAGTAGTTCTCTTCTTTCAATTGTCACTCTCTTTTTGGGAGCAGTATTACTAAAAACAACAACATATCAACCAATCAATCAACAATAATACCATTTTGTTTTTTTTTTTACTTTTGAACCTCATCTTATTCAGTTTTATAAACCTGATATCCTAAGAATACCATACTACATTATGATATTCATTATTCATCACTTTTGATGTCTGCTTCCTTTCAAATACTGTATGGAAACATTAAAATTAAAAAAAAATTGGTTAATGCATTCCATGCATATCCACATCAGATCTCTCTCTCTCTCTCTCCCTTTCTCCCTCTCTCCCTCTCTCCCTCTCTCCCTCTCTCCCTCTCTCCCTCTCTCCCTCTCTCCCTCTCTCCCTCTTCTCTCTATTTCTCTCTGAATTGATTTTTTTTTCAATACAGGATTCTATCTCATCATCTCTTCTAGGTATCTTCTTTGTAGAAGCTTTATGTCAGGGATTGTTTTATATAAAGAGTAGTTGGTGGTTCAGTGCATAACATATTGTGCCTGGAGTTAGGAGTACTTAAATTCAAATCTTACTTCATATACTTGTATACTTGTGAAGGATGAAATTCCACTTAAAATTATTGAGATACTCCTATAAACAGAAAGAAAAATGTTTATTTACTTTTCTTGAGAGAAAGGTATACCCTTTAAGTCTCACAAAAGGGAGTAAAGATCAAGGAGCTGAACCAAATTGATAGTCAAGCAAGATTATATGGCCTAACATGATACCATCCTCCTCCCTATTTTCTCTCTCTTTGTAGACTCATTGTTTAGACTGCAGTAAAGTTTTCTCATGGGAAAAGTCTACTATCCTCCTAATCAGTAAAAGTAGTTTTATCAAAAGTTACAAGAGTGAGCCACTTGTTTGGAATATAAAGGCCTTTCTTTGTTTAAGAATAATAGTTCTTTCTTTAATATTTCTTAACCCTGATAGGACTTCACTTGTAATATTAATCCTGAAATGGTTTTATTGGGAATATTACACTCACATTTATTAGTTGTGTGACCAAGGGCAAGTAATTTAACCTCAGTTTTATCAATTATACAATGGGGATAATAATACCAACCTCCTAGGGTAGTTTTGATCAAATGAGATATTAATTGTAAAGCACTTAGAGCATACGGAACATAATAAAAATGATATTAATGATAGTTATTATTATTAATATTTATATTATTATTATCATTATTTTATTGGTTGCAATTTGAGCCCAGCAACTTTCTACCTTTAAGACCTGGAACTAGCATTTTTGCCTTTCTGGAGTTAATATTTAATTATCTGTAAAAAAATGGGTTTAAACAAGGCAACCTTGAAAATTCCTTAATTAGGCTATAATTCTATGATTTAGTGAAGTAAACATAACCTAAAATCCCATTGTATTAACAGTCTCTGGGTAGTATTGTGAACTTGGATGTGGGGACATTCATAAGTTCTGTGAAAGTCTTAGCAAAGGGGCGGCTAGGTAGCATAGTGAATAGAGCACCAGCCCTGGAGTCAAGAGGAACTGAGTTCAAATCCGACCTCAAACACTTAATAATTACCTAGCTGCTTGGCCTTGGGAAAGCCACTTAACCCTATTGCCTTGCAAAAACTAAAAAAACAAACAAACAAAAAAAAAAAACTTAGCATAATTGGCTAGGCACAAAGATCCTGAAATGGGAGTGTACTTGCCTTTGGTCTTATAAAAAATGTGCATGCTGACCTAATCATGTTTGTTCTTCTTGAGACCAAACACTGCAGATTTATATTTGCCCTTTGGTAGAACTAACACTAGAGTTAATGGCATGCTTAATTTAATTCTTTACAAAATGGTCAAATCCATGGAGGGCTTCAGTCTGTAAAGGGGAAATCTGATCCTACTTACATCTTTGATCCATTGTGAACTTGAATCTTCAAAAAGGTTCTTTCTTATTTAATCTCTTTAGAGATTGAATGGTAACACATATTCACATACACATATATTACATTATAAATCGGTCATTATAGCAATTTTTGAATAATTAAAATGATAAATGATTGAACTGTTGATTTTTAACAAAATCTTTATGGGACAGATGATTCTATCTGTTTTAATTTTCACCAAGGAAACAAGTATATTAAAACCTTTGGCAAACCTTTCCTTCTTGCATTATCCTACTGTGATTTAAAAATAAATAAATAAATGAATGAAATAACGCTTTTCATAATTATTTTTATTCCAGTGTATGAAATACAGATTTTTTTTTTCTTTCTGGGCACTAATCAGGTAATGATGAGAAAAATTTTATCCAGGGATATAGTAACATTGCTTTGCTTGAGGACAAGTTTCCTTAATTTGCAAAGAAAAAAAATTAATTCCTATTGTTTCTGTAAGTATTGGCAACATTGAAATAAGTGATACTCAGATTTACAAAACTGCTAGCTGGGATTTATTACAAAGAAAACTCCTCTGGTTTTAATTTAACAATTTCCTGAACAAACTAGCAAAGGTGCAATGGCTCAGAAACTGGAGCAGAAGTATTTGGTATGCTGACTGAGCCATCAGAGAATTAAACTGTATCCACAATACACACAATAAAGACTAAGAATACCCCCTCTTGTAATTATTTTGGGGGGAAAAGGATTTTTGGTAATAAATACCCAAATTATATGCAAAAATGTATTTTATTTAATAAGATAATTAAGACAATGATGTCATTAAATTAGTGTATGAAGCAAATCTTTGATCAACTTTACAAAATATTGTTTATATTTGCCCTATGTTATTTTTCTTTCTACTATGACAGTAGCTATCAGTGGAAAGATGACATAGGGAGCTCGTATTACCAAAGAGGGCTGAAATAACTTGAGAGACTCCCAAAATAGCCAACCTGGGAGGAAAGAGCTTTGGTTCTGAAACTGAAGGATCACAAATGGAACCCTAATTCTTCCACTTGCTATCTGGGTGATGTAGGAGAACCACTTCACTTTCCTGAGTTTTATTTTCCTTATCTATAAAATGAGGAGCTTGGACTGTCTAATTTATGATTGCTATTATTCCTTCCTGCTCAAAAACATTATCTTATGACATAAATATTGCTTCTGTATGCATTTAGGTAATGATCATCTTTTATAATTGATGAGGACACATGCAAAACTTAGGTCTCTACTTCCTATGATATAATCTGAACTGCACAACATATTTGAACTTGAAGGAAACAAGAGAATTCAAAAGCCAGAAACATGGAGGGATAAAATTCTGAGCAAAAGGAGTAGTCAATGTAAAGCAAAGGTTATGGACTACATAAAGGTTAGTACTGTTAGACTTTAGATCATCTGATTAAAGTATAAAATAATTTGAGAATAGGAATGAGAAAATCAAGCAATGATTTTATATTTGATGCTAGAACCAAAAGGGAACCAATGGAGTTTATTCAATAGATACTTGATGTGATCTGATTTTTAAATGAGGAAATCCCCGTTGGAGATTAGTTGAGGATGGTTTGAAGTGTGGTGAGATGAAGCAGAGACATCAATTAAAAATGTTCCTATAACATCCCCAGGATTGGATATATCAGGGTTGGTCCTTTGTGAGTAGGCAGAATGGCACTTATATGAGATGTGAAGGGAGAAACAGCAAAACTTGATTTGGAACTGAAGGAAAAAAAATTAATATAGTATGAATTGCTTTGCATTCAGAATTCAATAATTTCCACTCTGGATATGAATAGCATTTTCCTTAACAGATCTCTCAGGATTGTCCTTGACCAGTGAACTGCTGTGCAAAGTTATTTCCATTGTATTAATCATCTCACAGTGTTGCTGACAAGTATACAATGTTTTCCTGGTTTCACTCACTTCACCATCAGTTCATGAAAATCTTTCCTGGATTTTCAGAAAGTTGGACTGTTCATGATTTCCCACAGAACACCAACATATCATAGCATTCAAACACCAAACTTTTTCAGCCATTTCTCAACTGATGGGCTTTATGAGGAATATTACAATTTCACAAATATACCTATTAGTTAGCCTGAACTTTACAATATATTTCTACTTCTGTATTCTTTTTAATTAGAATTATATTTGCTCTTGCTTTATCTGAGATTAGAAGTGCAAACCCTGCTTTTATTTGTTCCAGTCCTATACATTTATCCTAGGGGTATATCTCTACTTCAAATGTGCTTCTTGGTAACAGCATATTGTAGGATTCTGGATTTTTATCCACTTTGATATTTATTTCTGTTTTGTGAGAGAGTTCATTCCATTCATGGTCAGAATTCTTATTATTAATTCTGTGTTTCCTTCTTTCCTTCCATTTTATCTTCCCCCTCTCTGTACTTTTCTCCTTTCTTTCTCTTATCCATCTTCATCACTGTTTTGCTTCTAACTGCTGCATCTCTCAATCCTCTCTCTCTCTCTCTCTCTCTCTCTCTCTCTCTCTCTCTCTCCTACCAATCTGTTTCCATTTCCTTTTTCCTTTCTTCTTTTATTTTACTTTTTTCTTTTATATTTACTCTAATTTTACTCTTACCCCTTTCCTTTAATCAGCCATTATCTTCTCCTTTCTTTCCACTTCCTCTCTATTTCTCTGAAGGGGAGAATAAATTTCTATATCCATTTAGTAATGCCCATTATTTCCTCTGCCAGCCAAATCTGTTATTTCTCCTCACATAATTTTTCCCCTGGTAAAATTCTCATTTTCATATCTTAATTGTTTTATAGTTGTCTTTTACTACAAAAGTATACTCCTTTTATCTGTTCTGTTAGAAATACAATTCTCAAGGATTATTTGATTGCTCGAATTATAAGTTTCATGACATCATAATCATTTCATATCAACACCCTCTGTCCAAGTACCCTCCCCTCATAATCCTACTCGAAATTTAGTTCTCTAATTCCTCCAACTTCTTATTCCAACATATTTTTTTATTTTCCTTTTGAATGTCCTAATTGTTTTGTAACTCTCTTATATCTACTCTCTCTATTGAAGCATATACCTTTCAGCTGTCCTCTTATAAACAGTCTCAATAACCATAAGCATCCTTACATCATAATCAATTTTAAATTTACACCTATTTTCCAGAACAATCCCTCCAACTGTTTCACTGCAAATACAATCTTCAAGAGTTAAGGGTTTGATCACATCACTAACAATTTAAACCTTCACCTCCTTTTCAACTAACTTCCTTTCCACTGATCCAATAGAAATACAACCTTCAAGAATTAAAAGTTTGCTGGCATAAAAGTCAATTTATCTTCACACCCTGTCTAAATATGTTTCTTTCAATTCTCCTAAGAAAAATACAGTTCTCTCCCTTCTTTTTACCTTTTTATACAACTCCTGAGTCTTGTATTTCAAGATCAAGTTTTCTGTTCAGTTCTGGTCTTTTTATCAGGTAAGTTTTGAAAATTCTCTATTTTGCTGAAAATTCACCTTTTCTCCTGAAAAAAATATGCTGCATTTTTTCAGGTCATTCATTCTTGTTTGGAACCAAGTTTCTTTGCCCCTTAGAATATTATATTTCTGGTCCTCTTATGCCTTTAATTTTGAAGCTAAGAAGTTCTTTGTGATCGTGACTGTGGCTCCTTAGTATTTAAATAGCTTCTTTTTGGCTGCATGCACTATTTTTTACTCAAATTGAAAAAATTCTGAAATTGACTGCAATATTTCTTATACTTTGGACTCTCTTTCTGGGGATGATCAATGAATCCTTTCAAGGACTATTTTATCTTCTTGTTCTAGGCTGAAAGGGCAGTTTTTCATGATAATTTCCTGAAAGATATTATCCAGGCTGTTTTTCTGATCATGGCTTTCAGGTAGACCAGTAATTTATAAATTATCCCTGTTCTGAGGGAATCTTGGTATTTCACATAGTAATTCATTTCCATTTGTCCTATTCAAGCTTTTAAAGTTTTATTTTCTTCTGTTAGCTATTGCATTTCCATTTCCAGTTGGGTAATTTTATTTCCCAGCTGGTCAAATTTACATGTTTTAATTTTTTTTAAAAAAAATTTTGTTTTATTTTTGTACAAGTGATTTTTTTGTACAATACTAAAATATTCTTGTTTAAGAGTAAAAATATCTCCTGCCCTACAAAAATATAGACCCCACATGAGAAATGAAGCAAAAGAAAGAGGAAAAAAATGTGTTTCAGTCTGTGTTCCAACAGCACCAGCTCTGCCTCGAGGGAATCACATTATTTATGACAAGTCCATCACAAAAGCTACTTCCATATTTTTCCACTATTGCCATTGCTCATCACAACTCGCTCCATCCATACTTACCCACTACCATAAACTATATTTTCTCTCTCCTTTCACTCTGTCCCTCTTCTAAAATGTGCTGTAGACTAGCTGATTGGCAAAGCCGACTGACCACCTGACCTGGGGCCAAGAGGCTCGAGGTCACATACCACCCCTGAGACCCAGCAACCACCTTTCCCAGTGGTATCAGGCAGGCTACCCAATCCCAGCCCCTTTCAAGAAGCAATAAACAAAATGTGTTATAAATGCCCACTCTCCCCCACAATCCACCCTCTCCTGCATCATCCACATCCCCCTTCCCCAATTCCCCTTCTCTCCTTTTTACTCTAGACCTCTAAATGCCATTGAGTTTATATGCTAATTCCTCTCCAAGCCACCATTGATGAGAGTGAAGGTTCCCTCATTCCGCCTCGCCTTCCCTCCTTCCAAAACATTGAAATAGCTCATTGCTATACATATATATATATACATATATATACATGCATAAATATATATATATATATAAAATATCTTTAATATCTTTTATATGAAATATCTTAGCCTATTCCACCTCTCCTTTCTTTTACTCCCAGCACATTTCCCTTTTAGCCATTGACTCCATTTTTACAATATATTATATCTTCAAATTCTGCTCTCTCCTGTGCTTCTTCTATATATGCTCCTTACATCTGCTCTATTAAATGAGAGGCTTAATATGAGTATTAACAGAATCATTTTTCTATGCAGGAATACATGCAGTTCATCATCATTAAGTCCCTTGTAATTTACTTTTTTCTTCTGCTCTCTGTGATTCACCTGAGTGCTACATTTGAAGGTCAAACTTTCTGTTCAGCTCTGGTCATTTCAACAGGATCATTTGAAATTTCCTTGGTTCACTGAAAGTCTGTCTTTTCCCCTACAAGAGGATGTTCAGTTTTGTTGTGTAGTTGATTCTCAGTTGCATTCCAAGTTTTTTGCCTTCCCAGAATATTATATTCCAATCCCTACAAATGCTTAATGTAGTTGTTGCTAAGTCCTGTGTGATCCTCACTGCAACTCCATGGTATTTGAATTGTGTACTTCTGGATGCTTGTAATATTTTCTCTTTGACTTGGGAGTTCTAGAACTAGGCTATAATATTCCTGGGGGATGTTGTTGGGTTTCTTTTGGGATAACTTTCTGGTAGAAATCAGTGAATTGCTCAATTTCTATTTTTGCCCTCTGCTTCTATGATATCTGGTCAATTCTCCTGAAAAGAATTCTTTAAAAATGATGTCAAGGCTCTTTTCCTGATCTTGACTTTCAGGCATCCCAATAATTTATAAATTATTTTTCCAGAATTTCTTTTCCAGATCAGTTATTTCCCAATGAGTTGTTTCACATTTTCTTATAATTTTTCATTCTTTTGGGGTTGAAGTATTGTGTCTTGACTTCTCATAAAGTCATCAGCTTCCTTTAGCTCCATTCTACATCTAAGGGATTTGTTTTCCTTAAAGAACTTTCTTATCTTCTTTTCCATCTGGCCTATTCTGCTTTTTAAAACATTCTTCTCCTCAATAACTTTTTGAACTGTTTCATCCATTTGACTTATGCTGGTTTTTAACACATTTTTTTCTTCAGCATTTCTTGCACCTCCTTGACTAAGCTGCTGTACTCTTTTTATTACTTTTCCTCTATCACTCTCATTTCTTTTCCCAATTTTTCTTCTATCTCCTTTAATTGATTTTCAAAATCATTTTTGAGCTCTGTCATGGCTTGAGCCCAACTTCCATTTTTCTTGGAGTCTTTAGGGTCAGGAGCTTGTACTTCCTCATCTTCAGATAGATCATTTTGATCCTTCTTGAAATCACAGACAGACAATGTATTTCTCAATGGTGTTACTCTTTTTTCCTCTCTTTACTCATTTCTCTAGCCTGTGCCTGGTTTTGGGGTGCTTCCTGAACTTTTGAGTAATATTGGGCCACCCCCCCCCACAAGGATCTCAGTGATTGAGGCTCTGAATGGTCTATGAATGAGCACAAGTGCACCCCTCTGCCTCAGGGAGGAGGTGGGTGGGGTTTGTTCTATGTGGGGGCGTGGCTAAACTGCAATCATGCTCTGAATGCGTTTAGAGCCCCAGCGAACTATTCCAGGTACAGAAGACAAACCTCAGAAGTCTCCCCTACCTTCAGTGGGCTGAACACTCAGGGCTCAGTCGCCTGGAGGCTCCTGCTTGTGGCTCCAGACCTGCTTCCATTTCCTGGATCTGGGAGCCCCTTCTGCCACAGCTGAGCTGACCTAGCTGACTGCTGCAAACCCCCTGAGGGCCTAGGCTGCACTCCTTTCGCAGAGCACCCCCCCCCCCCCCCCCCCCTCACTGATCCTCCAAGTTGTGCTTGGTGCTTCCTGGGGTGTAAATCAAGAAACTGCCCCTGCTGCTGTGAGCCCACAGCACCCAGGCGCCCTGTGGCTGCCTCTCGAAAGTTGAAGTGTCTTTACTCTGGCAGGCCACCATTCTAACCCCATTGATCAGAGCCTTTCCACAATTTTCCAGGTTACCTTGGTCTGGAGAATTGCCTCCAGATCTTTCTGTGGATTCTGTCTCTTGAAAATTTAGATAGAGTTATAATTTTAAGATTTTTGAAATATTAAATGGAGTACACCTAGGAGAGTCTCTTCTCCTGTTGCCATCTTCCAATTTTACTTTTAAAAACATTTTCTTCTGTTATTTTTTTCATGATTCTTCTGCATAATTCTGATTTTATTTTTCTCCTTTTTTCTTCTTCCTTTCTTCATTGGTTTTTATAATCCTTTTTGACCTTTTGCAAAAGTCTTTTTTGGATATGATACTACTTCATTAATCTCTTAAATACTTCACTGTAGACATTTTTGTCACCGTTTTCCTCTGTGATGGTATTTCAGAAATGTAGCTGTCAATGGATGATGTATTTTTTTCTTAGGGGTGGTGGTCGTGGCAGCTTTTTTTTTGGTCATTTTGTCAGTTTAGTTCTATTCCTGTGTTATAGGTAGTATACTTTCAAGCTTTTGTTTGTGGTGGTCCAGTGCTTTCTTCCATAGTTTTTTGCTCTTGTGTTTCTGGTGTTGCTAATTTACTTCCTGTAGTAGGATAGCTCACAGCTGCACCAGCTTCTCCCAGGACTTAAAATTTTGTTCTCCCTGCTGGGATTGGGAGTTCACTGCTGCCACATCTGCATTGGTACCTCAATCACCCTGTGACTCAAAAATATGAACTGGCTTTCCAACTCTCCAGTTATACTGAGCTATATCCCCCCTTGGCCCATGAGATAGTCCCTTTCCTGAAATGTCTACATGATGTCTCACTGAAAAGTTGGGGGTCTTTTGGTGTTTTTTGTTGTTTTAGGATTTATTTAGAGGCTTCATTCAAAATTTCCTTGGGAAAAACTACCAAAGAGAAGACTTATGAGGAAAAAAAATAAGCTCAGTTTTAAGCATATTATATTTGAGGTGTTTATGAGACAACCAGGGTGAGATGTTCAATAGGCAGGGATGATAAGAGACTAGGCATTATGAGATAAAGTAATGCTGCATAAATAAATATAAATAAATCTAAGAATCTTTGAATAAGTGGGAAAAGAAAATAGGTCAAAAATGGAACCTTTGAGGGTAAAGTATAAAATGAATGAAGATTCAGCAAAGCATCACTAAAATGAGAGTCAGATAAGAGAATATTCAAGAGAGAACCATTCCAGTCAAAACCCAGAAAGTAGAGTATAAGAGGAAGAAAAGTTCTCCCTTGAATGGCTTTAAGTAAAGCAATCAAGTTCAGGCTCAAGAATGAGAAAAAGCCATTATATTTGGCTATAAAGAGATCAATTTTATTTTAGAGGGAAAAGAAGTTTTAGTTGAAAGACAAATTAGACATCAGAGTACATAGGAATTAGAAGAGTGAGAGAAAATTTGGAGAACTTAGTCATAAATTACTTTATCAAGCACTTTAGCCATGATTTAATTAATTGATTCATAAACTAATTAAGCATGTATTCAGCCCTTTACAAAAGGACAACTCTTTAGAAAAGTAAGACAGTCTCTCTTTTGAAAAAGCTCACACTCAAATGTGAATAACTACTTTATCTAGCTAGTTAGCTAGCTAGCTACTCATTATTTGTGGATAATGGCAATCTGATGTATATTTTCATCTCTCTTGTTAACTGAAGTGTAGTAAAGAAATATATCAGGTAATGAATAAATTTAAGTCCATTCAGTATTAAAGCAGTTGGGTTCAAGTGAAAGACAGCAAGTCAGACACTGAGTTTGTTGATGATGGAAACAAATAACTACCAGATTCTTGAGAAGTATTAGCTTTGGGACTTAAAGAAGCATGAGAAGATTAACTAAAATGTCAAAAATCATTTAAATGCCTACTCTATACCAGGAAGCACAGATAGAAAATTATGCTTAGAGTCAATGAGTCCTAGTTTCAGTTCCTTCATCTAATATGACAATTGTATTACTCTGGGCAAATCAGGTAGATTTTTAGTAGCAAAGTCAATCTCAGATACATATCATTCAGGAGGAGATGAATCTGAGAATTAAGCTTGATATATTTATACCCAAGAAAGTTCAAATATGGGGAAAAAAGTGTCAGACAGAGAAGAACCTCTCACACCTCCTATTTTTTCTAATCCCTCCATCAGAAGATTTTATATTATGTTACTCATTACCAAGTGTAGTATCAGGGCTCGAGGTAAGCAATGTAGTACAAAAATAAAACAGCTTTCTGTTTTTCATTTCCTATAGTTCCTGAACCTTATGCCCCCTGAGGGCAATGGAGGCCTTCACCCAATCCTTCAGAATGGCACCTATCTCTCAAGATCAACAGACCCATGTTCAACTGTTGTTCACAAGAAGCTCTTCCATGTTGACCTTCAAGGTTCTCCTAGAAGCAGCTGGGAGCCCCCATTTTTCCTTCAGAAGGTCAGGGCACCTGGAATGGGTTCACCTGGAGAGAGAGGGGTCTGTAACTTGGAAAGTATAAGTAGTTCTGGCACTCTCTTATGTGCTCAGAATCAGATCTCATCATAGTTGCAACCATTACAATGTGTCAAAGGAAATATTGAGATGACAGACCATACTAAAGATTAACCCACAAACTTATAGTTTAGGATGTAACAAGTTGTCAAATAAGAATCATATCACATTGGAGTTCCAGCCATCAAAATTCAATGATGGAACATTTGAAAGAAAAGACCTTACTGACAATCCAAAAAGTAACAGGTTGAATTCAACCTGAATTCAACAGCTGTTGGATAATATCATTAAGCACAAAATAGTTCTTTTTTTAATAAATATTTTATTTATTTTTCCAAATACATACAATAATAGTTTTTACCAGTTATTTTGAAAGGTTTTAAGTTTTGCAATTTTTCTCCCTCTCTCCCTCCCCCTCCCCCAGACAGAAAGCAATCTGATACAGGCTTTATATATAAGTAAGTTTATGTATCAAAATTGTGAGAGAAAGAATCGAATCCAAATTGTAGAAAGAAAACAATACAGATAACCAAATTAAATAATACATACTATATAACTTTTAAAAATTGAAGAAAATAAACTTTGGTTTTCATTAAATACCACAATTCCTTCTCTGAATACAGATTTTCTTTTCTCTATCACAGTCCCTTAAAATTGTCTTTGATTATTGTTTTGCTGACATGAACTAGTCCATCAAAGTTGACCTTTACCCCATGTTGTTGTTATCGCCATAATATTATTCTGGTTGTGCTCATTTCTTTCAAAATAAATTCATGCATGTCTTTCCAGGATTTTCTGAAAACCCATCCCTCATGATTTCTTATAGATCAATAGTGTTCCATTACATACATATACTACAATATGTTCAGTCATTCCTCAATTGATGGACATTCCCTCAATTTCCAATTCTTTGCCACTACAAAAATGCTATGACTATTTTTGTACATGTAGGATTTTTATCTCCTTTCATGATCTCTTCAGGATTTAGACCCAAGAGTGGTATTGCTGTATATAAAGGTGCATGCATATGCTCTTTGGGCATAATTCCAACTTGCTCTCCAGAAAGGTTGGATAAGTTCACAACTCCACCAACAATGCATTAGTATACTAGTGTTTCCACATAATCTCCAACTTTGAACATTACCCTTTCTAGTCATATTGGCCAATCTGAGAAGTGTAAAATGGTCCCCCAGAGATGCTAATTTGCATTTCTCTAATCAATAATAATTTAGAGAAATTTTTCATGTGATTATAGAAAGCTTTGATTTCTGTTTGAGACTTGCCTTTCCATATCCTTTGACCATTTATCAACTGGAAAATGACTTGCTTTTTTTGTTTACATTTGTCTCAGTACTTTATAATTTTAGAAATAGTCATTTGTTAAAAACTCTTGTTTAAAAAATGTTTCCCAATTTACTATATTCCTTTTACTCTTAGTTACAGTGCTTTTGCTTATGCAAAAAACTTTTAATTTAATGTAATCAAAATTATTCAGTTTGCTTTTTATCATGTTCTGTATTTCTTCTTTGGCCATAAACTTCTCCACTTTCCATATATCTGACAATTAAACTATTATTTGTTCTTCTAATTGACTTATAATCAGTACAAGATAGATCTTGCCTGATCTTGATCATGTACTATAGTTGCCTCAATAATACAGGCATAATCAAAACCATTAAGGACAAGAGACTCCTGCAGTAGCCAGACCATCTCTGATAGTGCTGTTTCCTAAAAGTCAGTTCCTGGGATGATTAATTCTGGTAAAGATGATTGAGAAAGATTCCTTGCATAGCAAACACCTCACTACAATAAACATAATTGTGCAACTATCTCCTCCATTATTTGGTTGGTTGATGTGGTCATCTTTGTTGCAAAGGACTAATAGTAGTAGATCTTAGATCTACTGTAACTTTCAGTTACATATTTTAGCAACCATCAAGGAAGAAATCTAGCACCTGTACCTTTTTAAAAATCAGAAATCAGAAGAAGCATTGAAGATTTTAACTTTGAATGCTTAAGGAAAAATATTTTTATTGTTAAATGATATTATATATATATAAAAGGATTAGGTGTTTTGGGGGTAAAATACAATTTTAAAGTATCTTTTATGGTGTTCTATGCTGTGGCTTAACTAAATAAAAGCATCAATTTAAAACCAATATAACCTCTCTCTCTCTCTCTCTCTCTCTCTCTCTCTCTCTCTCTCTCTCTCTCTCTCTCTCTCTCTCTCTCTCTCTCTCTCCCTCTCTCTCTCTCTCCCTCTCTCTCCTACCAATTTATTTCCCTTTCCTTTTTCCTTTCCTCTTTTATTTTACTTTTTTCTTTTACATTTGTCCCTTTAAAGGGCAAACTCTGAAGGTTGAAAGATATGTAATTTATTATTTTAAGGCCAAATTCAGTGAATTCCTCAATGTATACACTTATTCTTATATGTATATCTATCTATCATACATTTAGGGAAGTAGATGAAGCAAAAAGATACCCAAGAGATTGTTAAGTCAACCCACCTTATTTTTACAAATGAAGCCCAAAGGAAAGAAATAACTTATGTAAGTTCACTTAGCTAAGATGTGAATAGAACCCAGGTCTCCTGACACTGAGTCTACTGCTCTCCCAGTGTTCTGCATTGCTTAATTTTAATACCTGTTAAACCACTTGCTGATACAATGGGGATGATTTTCGAAATTGCTGTAGCGTTTCCTTCAGGGTGCACAAATGAGCTGAGTTGTTAAATATCTCAGTTTTATACCCAGCAATTATATCCACCTACATTATTCCATGTTGATTATACTCATTTTCTACTCTCTCTCATTAGAAACTTTCAGAAAACTTTTACACTATTTTCTTTTCAAGTTAGAGCTTCTTAAGTGATATTTTCCTCCTTCAGGTCAAAATACATCCTTTATTATATGTATTTCTTCCTTTTAAATCAGCATTTTAAAATTTTAGGACTTTCTTAAATGAAACTAAAGGAACAATTTACTCAGAATGTATTGCCCTAATGCCTTTTAATAAATTATGATGTGATGATGATGATTATAAAATTGCTTCTGATTATTAATAGATAACAATTTCCCAATGTTTAAAGAAGAGCATTAGTGAAAGTTTTGCAATGATTGAGGAAAAAAATAAATTATTTTATCTATTAAAAACCTAAACTACAATTAGATATTAAAGTTAATTTTTTTCATCTAAGACTCTTTTACTTAAATATACAATGTATGTAGGTCATTGTTTTTAGAAGTTAGTTCAATAATATAATGAATCAATTCATGTTTATAATGCTTCCTCTGCTCTTTTATCAGATTAATTTAATGGTCTGCAAATCAAAACTCAACTGCATCCTCATGCAGGAATGTAAATAAGTACTTCAAATAATAGGTTTTTGGGACAGTTATACATATGATTTCTTGGATAGTAATAAATGCAATTTGCAACCCACAAAATAGCATGAGGGGCAAAATTTATATTTATATAATTTTAAATAACTACTTTACTATAAACACCCAGTTCTTTTCCTCCTCACTCAATCTGATTTTGTATCTACTTAGAATTGATCATTAAAGAAGTAATCACAAGTGGTTTTTGTTTGATGATTCAGTTGAATTCAGCATAGAAATCTGTGCTTGGTACTGGATAAACATATAAAATTTATAAAAAGGTATACTTGAAATAAAAAAGTCTAAAAGCATATAAGGCTCACACATACAAGTAAATAACTATATTAAAACTCACAATATACATGCATTTATCATTGATATAAGACAATTCTGTAGGATTTGCAATGGTAGAGAGTTACCTGCAGAGAAAGAACAGACAGAAATGTGTTTTGCATCACTATATAGGTATATAGTGTCAAATTGCTTGCCTAGTCAATGAAGGGGGACAAAGGAAGGGAAGGAGATAATTTGGAACTCACATTTTCTTTAAAAGAATGTTAAAATTGTTTTTACATGTAATTGGGAAAAATAAATTATTAAATCATGATTAAAATGCATTTGTAGGGTAGAAACATGCTGAATGAAGTTCAACTAAAGGAAAAGGTAATCTTCAGGATAAAGTTTCTATTTGCATTAATGTTATAGAATGTTTAAGAATTCAACAGATGAAACTGTTGAAAGTGTGACAAAGACAGCTTACACATGTGGAGTCATATGAGTAGAAACACAGTTGAGAAATCCCCAGGTTTATTTCAAGGGGCATGAATCAGTGTCATTTAACATTTGGGAGCAATTCACTGAGGATTATTACATGAAATAAAACTAGAAAAATAACTGGCAAAAGTAGAAAGTAAACTGCTAAGATAATCAAATATTTTGCTTTATATAGGTTATGATACATGGAATTTGGGAATGAGAAGGGGGATTTTAGGTTGTCTTGTTTAACCTGCTTATTGAAGTAGAAAAAAAAAGAAGGCTAAGAAAAAATATGTGAATTTAAAAGCATAATTTTCTTTTATTGAATTGAACTTTAATTGCTATCCTTTTTAATTTTTACATTATTTTCTTATATATGATAACCCTGGCATTCATTAAATATAATCTTTTAGATAAGGAATTTTAATATAAGAATAAAAATCAGTTAGTAAAATTAATCATAATATCAAAAAGAATTTACATCAGATATAATGTTTATACACCCATAATGTCCCAAATTTTGGGAAAAGCAAGGGGAAATATCTTCTGAAATCTTTTGTTACATTGAGTTAATTAGTTTTAATACATTTCAAGCATTCAATATTGATAATTTTGAAACCATTATTATTATTATTGTTGTAGTTCTACTGTAGTAAAAATACGGTGTACCCACTGCCTCATCTCCAGGCTATATGTATGGATAGTTGTTAAGGTCTATATGTCTTAGAATTCCCAAACATATATTTTTATTCTACAGCACAGTCTGAATTGTGTTTTCTGGTTCTCTACCTCTAATTCCTCATTCATTATAAAGGAATTAAGATAAGACCCTCAATTCTGTGGTCTAAAGATAGATTACTCCAATGCCTGGCCTTGAATATGAGACATTTTCCTATTACCAACTCATCAGTTATTTGAATAAAAACTTTAATTAAGCTTGATTCCTGAGTGACTTTGGACTTTCTATTAGTGTCCAAATGCAGGTGCATGTCTTAGATTCCATCCTGTCCACAAAACTACTTACAATATGACTGTTGGGGGGGGTGTTCTACTGAGCCATTGCCTGAAGATATTTGTTCTCTCTAAACTACCATCTCGCATGAAGAAATGGCCCTTCTGAATGGTATCCTTCCCTTTTTCACTGAAAATGCTATATGTAAATTGGTTTTATGGTATAGTGGAAAGCTAGGTGGAAAACAGAGTAATTAGTGTCAGGTCTGGAGTTAGGAAGAACTGAGTTCAAAATATGACTTCAGATAATTACTATCTGTATATCTGTGTATCTGTGAGAAAGTCAGTTGACCTCTGCTTTAGTTTTCTCATCCATAAAATGGGGATAATATTAGTATCTAATTTTGAGAGAAATTATGAGACTTAATGAGAAAATAATTATAAAGAGTTTAATATAGTGCCTGCCACAAAATAAGAACTAAAGAAGGATTAAATGAAGATGACAATTAGAATTCTGATTACTTTGCTTTTAAATAGCTGATATTCTTTGTATTGATTACATTTAGCATTTCTGATTGCACAGTAATATGCCATTAATCCATATACCTCATTTTCTTTAGCTGTGCTCTAATCAGTGAAAATCTAATCTGTTTCTATATATTTGTTGACACAAACAGACACACACATACACACACACACACACACACACACACACATATATATATATATATATATATATACACACACACACACAGACAAGTACAAGTATGATATGAGATATTTAGTTCATTGCAACATTTGACAAGAAGAATATTTTTGGTCCTATCCACAATACCACTACGAGACATCATCCTAAAGATATCAAAGATAAGGAAAAGAACGAATTTTTAATCAAAAATATTTATAGAACCTCTTTTTGTTGACACAAAGATTTGGAAATAGAGGAGTTACTCACCAATTAGAGAATAATCTAACAAACTGTCATATACACACACACACACACACACACACACATATATATATATATATTTATATATGTATGTATATACATATATACTAATTCTCAAGAATGAAATAATACAGTCAGTTCTGAAGGACTCATGATGAAAAATGGTATTCACCCCCTAAGAAAGAACTCATATATATATATATAATAGACATATGCATAATGCAAATAATATTTGCATATTTGCCTATGTAAATAAAACATTGTTTAAAGAACCTTTTTATATCATTCTTTCCTAGGACTGTGAATACTTTTGCAGTATGGCTAATACAGAAATGTTTTGCATGACTACAAATGCATAATCTATAGCTAATTATTTGTCCTCTAAAGGGCAAAGGGGTAGGAAAAATTTGGAACTCATTTTTTTCTAAAAATGAATATGAAAAATTATTTTTCCATATAATTAAAAATATAGATCAGGAAAGTAATATAAATACTTGGTCAACATAATCAAATCAACATGGAATCACACTATGATTATTTCTTTGAAAAAATAAATGATCAGATAAACTTTTTTAATGCCTTTGTGTGACAGTACATATGGACACCAATACACAATCTTAATGTCTTCCTTATTGCTTGTCCATTTGAGATATCTATGAAATAATGATGAATGAAATCTATGTTTTGTATCTCATAATAATAAGGCCCCCTACTTTATGAAAGAAAAACATATCTATGTCAGAAGTTCTCTTTGAGTTCTTATTCATTACTTTTCCACTTGATAAAAAGCATGACTTTAACCTAGTGAAAATATTTTTTATAATTATGGAAGTTTTAATTTAAAATATCCTTATAGCAAATAAAATATGCTTCTCCCATTACTAAAGAAATAGATTTATAAAAGAAATAGACCAATAGTTGTTAATTATGATATAATTAATTTTCTGATTATATTAATTCCTTCAGAGATTGCAAAAATGATAAGCATGAACACACAAATAAGTTCATCAGTCCATTTTATTAGGAGGAAGAGAATAGGGAAAAGCATTGAGAATCCTATAGTGACCACTTCTTTGAGAAGAGAATACAGCTACTACTGAGTATACAAGAAAAGAATAGTCATCTCCTTAAAGACAAAAGGGGGAAATAATTTTGATTTGAATAAATAATGTCATATATTATGTCCTTGCCTATACTTTCAATGGTGTGTGTATATAGATATATGAATATACAAACAGCTATACCCATGCATATACATACACATATATTATATAGAGATGTATTATATATATATAAAATATATATATGTACTTACCTATTTTCATTTCTATATCTAAATGTGAGTATATATACATATATATATATAACTTAAATATTATACATGAGTGTGTTTATGTGTGTGTATGTGCAGTTTTAAGCAGGAAGATAAGGAAACATATATCATTTAGACCAATTTCTTTTTTTACAGATGATGATAAACCAGAACCCTAAAAGGGAAACTGATTTGAATAACATCATACAGCTAAAACCAAGACTGTCACTCAGTTTCTCTAGTTCCAAATCATTGCATTTATTCAAAATCAGACCCATTCCTATACTACCATTTATTTGCCAAGTCCTTCTCTTACATATAAATGGATCCCTTACTGAGTTGACATTTTCCAGGAAATACCTCTGAATAATAAAAAATTGACTCTAAGGTGTAGTCAACTATTCCCTCATTTTTCTCTCCTAGGTCTAAACTAAATTAGAATTCTCGATCTGCTGATTTGGAAAATGCAGTTGGGTCAATGGAAAGCATTCTGGACTTAGTATAGAGAGTTACCTAAAACTGAATGATAATTTTGACAGGTACTATAGAACAATGCAGAAATCACTTAGATTATTTGAGCTATAATTTTCTCATGTAAAACTTAGGTTAGATATATCTATATTACTTGTTTTATTTCTTTTTTTGGCAGTAAATGTCATCATCTGTGATTTCCTTAGTTTAGAAAACTCACAGGGTAGAAAATATCTCTAGAAAGTCACATCAGAAACTTTCCTACAATATCTAGTCACCTGAGGACATAAAAAGATGGATTGATTTACTGAAGGTCATATAGATAGTTTATGTCAGACTCTGAGCTTGAATTTACGTTTTTCTGACTTCAAAGACATTTGTTTATTCACTACCAGGTTTCCAGAATCATTGTATAATGTATGAAATGTGCTTTATAAACCTGAAAGATCTATATAAATGTCAGTTACTGTCATTCTTGTTTGTATAGATGAAAAAAGAAAACCTAAAGAACACCAGTAAATTGCATTGAAAAGCATTTCATATAGCTGGGTGAACTGTCTTCCCCAAATCTGACATATTGAATGCATTAATGTCATTTTTCTTTAGGGAAAAAAAAATGACCTCCAAATTTAACCAAAGGGTAGCTGATTAATTGGGGAAGAAGAATCTTTCTGATTCAATATAAATTTGTTTTAGTTGACTCTTGCAGAAAAATAAATGAACAATAGAGTTAATTTCATACACATAGAATTCCTCATTTGCCTCTCTATTTGATTCAGGGATATTTTTTAGGTGAGTGAGTCATGCTAGCAAGAGAAGAACACAGAGTTTCATTAGAAACAGGCTTGAAGCATGGTTTGTTGAAATATACTGCATGATGTATCACAATAGCAACAGTCTGGAGAGCTGGACACCTGATAAATTGGGTTCTTCTTGGAAATTCACTTTTCCTTATATTTCTACTTCTATCACTTCTTATTCAAGTTTTTAGCAGCCTTGGGCATTGCTGGGGCTACATATTTTTAAAAATACTTTCCCATTGAATCTGAAGTTGTCAAAACCCTTCTCTCTAAATAGAGTGTCTGCCTTTTCCTTTTATATTTTTCTTGAATGCATCAGCTTTAAAAAGTAAATATGTTTATTAAAGTTGCTCCTTTGGCAAATTAATTCAAGAAGACATTGGAGAGCATGAAAGATTATCACAAAATATGAACTCAACCCAACATAAAAGGAAAGTGACTGATTTTGAACATGGTAGTTTGAAAAAAAATTATAATTAATTTTTAGACCAAATGGATGAATCCTTTTACTTATCAAATTCTACCCAATTAAATTTATATTTATTTAGTGTGTGTTCTAGATTAAAGGCACTATTCTAGGTGTTAGTGATGCAAAGACAAACACCATTCAAGTTCTAATGATGAATATAATAAGTACAAGGGTGAATACATCCTCTACTTAGTAAATCCAGGAGGTTATCCAGGTCAAGTAATCTACCCAGAATTACACATTAGCAATAGTTTGAGGCTGGATTTTAACTTGTATCCTAGTGACTTCAAGCTCAATGTTCTGATTCATTGTACCACCTAGTTGTACCTAGAATTATTTTTTTTAAGTGAGTGTGCTCTCAATTGGGTATGTAAATCTATCTTACCCTAGAGAAAAATACAAGAGGAAATGGATGGGAGAAAGGGAACATTGGGAAGAAAGATGGGGTGTAGTTGATGGAAGAGAGGGAAGATAATGGGAGAGGGTACTCAGATACAACATACTTTTGAAGAGGGACAGGGTAGGGTGAAAAGAGAGAGAGAGAAATCGAATAATGGGGGTGGGGGATAGAAGGGAGGGAAATGCAACTATCAATAGCAACTGTGGGAAAAAACATTGAAGCAATTTTTCTGATAGACATGGTAAAGAATGCTATCCATCTCAAGGAATGAGCTGACCTTGTCTGAATACAGACAGAAGCATACTTTTTTCTTACTTATTTTCTTGAGTTTTTCTTTCTTCAGGAGGGAGTTATTTGAGTCTACATTTATAACAAGACTATTGAAGCAATGCTTTTCATGGCTCTACATTTTTAAGAAAATGAGTTTACATTTATAAGACTATTGAAGCAATGTTTTTCATGGCTTCAGCTTTTTAACCTACACCAAATAACTTGCTTTCTCAATGAGGGGAGGGGTTGGGAGGAAAGTAAACAAATGTTGAAAATTGTTTTTGCATATATCCGGGGGAATATTTAAAAAAATAAAATAAATTATATTCTTAAAAGAAATCAAACTAACCATTTCTAGAGTTAAAAGAAAAAAAGTAGATTAGAACAGATCAAGCAGAGAATGCTATCTGAGCATGAGACTATAGCTTGTTCAATAGTACAAAAGTAGTAAAAAGGAAATTCATATTAGATAAACAACTAATAAGCCAGTTTGATTTTAGTGAAGAAGTTGTGAAAGAGGGTCAGTAAAATAAGATTAAAAGTTATGTAGGAATCAGATTATGTCAGGCTTGATAATGTCATATATACTCTGTCTAATGTGGTTGATAAAGAATATGTTTATTTATGTTTCTGAAAGCATAGAGAGTTTAACTCAAGGTTAGAGAAAGTGATCCTGACCCGAAATACCTAGTTTTCATTTCCTTTCCAAGCATAAACATTAGTTCTAATAACTAAATGAAGATCATGGTATTTTTGTTCCATTTTCAATATACATTAGACCTATTTGGAGAGTTCGTTCAGGGACTGAAATGAGAAATTTGGCTATAATTTTTATTTTGTGCAAAACAAAATTTATGTTCTATTACTCTACTGCCCTCTACTGTTACATGGTGAAACTATAAGGTTGCCCATTAATTCATATGTGAGAATTTAATGTGTAATATTTTATTGCCTTTTTTATATATCTACAGTGGAAGAAGGCACAAGTGCACAATTTTTTATTCATAACATATGATTGTGTCTACTATATTTGCTAATATACATTTGAAATTCATTCAAACCATTTTTACCAAAGAAAATGTCGGGTTGACATTGCTCTTTCTAATCTTTAATGTAGTAATGTTTTTATATGGCACTTCTTATATTATTAAAAGTTCATGAACTTCAAGAAGTAACAATAAAATATCCCCAATGTATGTATACAACTTGTATATGTATATGTATACAAAACTTGAGGTAGGGAATAATCCAAGTGTCAGAAAATATGGCTTGAGGCCTGGTTTTGTTATTTGCTAGCTCTTTGATCTTGGGAAAGTAATTTTACCTCTATAAGCTTTAGTATCTTAAATACATGGTAGGGCAGGTAGAATGAAGAAAATAAGATCATGTTATAAATAACAGTTTTATACTTATAAAATAGGGAATCTTGGAGGCAATGAAGATTGTGATATAGATGATGTAATTTATAATCTGGTTGAAGATAAACATGTAATAAGTAATTAAAATACATTAATGATCCCAAGAGATAATGAAATGAAATGTAATATCATGGTGATTTTGAGATGAGGATAATCTGGGGAGGTTTCATGTAGGATGTGCTAGCTCTTGAATCTTGAAAATATGATGAATATAATTAAGGATAGAAAGGAAAGAAGAACAATATAGTTAGAAGAATAAAGAAATAGAATAAATATAAGAAAAAACAGTATTTATATTGGATAGTAGTGCTAATAGCCTTGTTAAAACAAGTAGGAAGTATGTTATATTGGATATTGTAGAGTACTCTGAGATTAGATATTTGTGTGTGTGTATGTGTGTGTTTGTGTGTGTATGTGTATGTAGGAGGATAAATGTGTGTCATTCATAAGAATAGAGGAATTTAGTTTATAATGCTTGCAAAGAGATTTTTGTATTTGTTTTGAGTAACAGAAGGAATTTTTTTAGGCTTTTTTGAGCAGGTGAAGACAATAGTACAATCTGGATTCTGACCTTGTTAAGATGACTAAATTTTTTTTCCAAAGGGACCAATAATTTATTGTCAAATCCATGGATCTTTTCTCATTTCTCATGCTTCTCAATTAATTTGCTACATATGACATTTTAGATCATCCTCTCAGCTCTAGGTTGTTGTTGTTGTCTTGGTTTTTGCAAGGCAAAAGTGACTGGTTGAAGATACACGAACACAAAAAGTTAAGTGACTTGGCCAAGGTCACACACTAGGTAATTATTAATTGTCTGAGATCAGATTTGAACTCAGGTCCTCCTGACTCCAGGGCCAGTGCTGTATCCACTGTACCACATAGCTGTCCCCAATCCTCTCAATTCTGGATACACCCTACTCTCTGGGTTTGCATGGCACTATTCTTTATTTTTTTTGGCTTCACTGTTTGAATGACCCTTCAGCTTTTATTTTGCTGTCTCATCATTCATATACTGCTTGCAGATAAATGTTCCAAAAGGTTATATTTTGGAATACCTTCTCTTTATGCTTTTTAATGCAGTAATTTCACATCAGCTACTTTTACTTTACTTTTCATTGTACATAAACAATGTACATAAACACATGCACATATTTTGTCAAAGGCACTATGCAAAGGAAATATCCCTCTAATTACTGTAACATTAATTTCAATTTCTCAGTTTCCCTGGAAACAAATATAAGAACAGTTGCTAAACCTCATCATTAGATGCTGCAGACACTAGCATATTCAATCTCTCCATTCTGCTCACTATTTCAGGTATAATCTTAGTTCAGGATCTGCTTTCTTTCAAAATGCTGTTCGAATATTATTGTTTACAGAAATATTTTCATAATCCCCTATGTATGAACATTCTCTGAAATGCCCTGTATTTAACTGGGTTTATCTATTATATTTAACCTCATGTATTTTTTTATAATTTTTTTGTATTCTATTTGTGCTTGATGTCTCCTCCACAAGAATGCAAGTTCCAACATGATAATGATATTTTAATTCTATATATTTGTATCCCCAGGACTTCTCACATATCAAACAACTAATGTTTTGTTTATTAATTAATGGAAATTATTATTAGACAGCATATACATATAGTGCATGAATATATATACTTCCTGATCATGCTCAGTGAATTATGAAATAATTTATTTTTATTCATACTGTACTTTAATTATATCAGTGCATTTTTTAATGAATTCAGTAATCCTTACACTAATCTACCCTTTACTTAAATTGACAATCTCTGTCTGAGAGGGGAAAGTGTATTTTAGTGACTTCTCCATTGAAAGAAAGGAGTAGGTTAGGAAAGTAACAATTATTGCTTCCAACCACCAAAGGGAAAAGTTGATAAGGACAAAGCAAATGAAGGCATTCTAATATATTGCCCTGCATGTCTCCTGTTATCCATGAGTTTCTTGTCTGTTCTATTGTCTCCAAGTGAAAGTGAAAAGGAGAGAATTAGATACCAGGCCATTTATGTGTCTACTGCTCAAACTCCAAACTCTAGGGAAAGAAGAGAAGCACTATTTCATCACTGCAATCTCCTGCCACATGGATTGGTCAAGAGGACACAATTCCATTTAGTTTCTATTCTGACATTGTGCCTTGGAGAAGGAAAGGATCATCATGTTTTGCTCTAAGTTCCTGCTAATTCCCCTCAATTGCCCAACTTACTGAAATGATTCTTCCAAGAGATAATAATATGATTGATTTTGAAAATCTCTATAACTATTCACTAAATTATTGACAGATTTCCTCTCCAATCCAGTCATCATCCAAAGAAAATTGCTGAACCCTAACCCATTGCTAATTCATTATAATTCCCCTCACACAAACACTAAAAAAAATTATCTATTCTTTTCACTATACCCTCTGAAATGCTCCCTCCAAACTTACTTTCATTTTAAATATTTGAATTTTCCTCTCTTTGCATTGCCTTGATCTCATTGAGGAATAACTCCCTCATGGTGACACCTTTTCCCTGGTCACCATGTCCCCTAAAGGCTACACTTTTATTCATTCCTCTTCATTCACTGCTTGAGATGAGAGAACTGGAATAATACACACTACTCATTGTCACTTCCAGGTTTTCTCCAAAACATTGTTGCTCAATAACCTCTCTTTCTTTGAGTTTCCCATGAAACTCAATCTCTTATCCAATCAAAATAATGTATCATATCAAAAGAACTTCAGGACACACATTTATTTCACAATGAGTTCTGTATATGGCACACAATAATTCTCTTTTCTGCTCATATTAGGGGCTTCACTATTCTTACTGACATTCCCTCAAGCACGTTACTTTCCTTTATTTGTTCTCCATGATATAATTCTTTACCCATTAAAGCTAGAACAAAGATCATCATTACCTTTCTTTTCCCCACCATAAGCACACTGCTAGTGTGGTTATAAAATTTGAATCTCCCTTCTATGATCACAATTCACTGAATTTCAAGTCTTCTTCTGCCTTCCAATCTTCAAATTCCTTAGTCCACAATTGCTCCCAGTCCTTCAAGTCCACTCTTCTCTTTTTCTCCATGTTAGTCCCCTTCTCTTGTATCCATTGCCTTTTTAGCATATCACCAATTGTCTTCTATCAAAGCATTAGCTTTCAATCATGGTAACATTCTATTATCCAACTTAGTGCAATAGTACTTCTTTACCTGCAATAGGTCTTCCTTCCCCTACTTGTTTATCTGAGTGCATTACCTCACATTGTACAAAAAAAAATAAAAATAACACATGCAACTCTTGAGAATTGCATTTTTCTTATGATAGTTAAATAAAGGTTGAATATATTTGAAGGGAATGTACTTAGAGTATATGGATATAAATGAGACAGGAATACAATGTTGATTGTGAGGGTGGTATTTCCTATAGAAATAAAGAGAGAGGGAGAGTTCTTAGAGGCTCTATACTTAATTGAATCACAAAGTGACTTTACTTTAATAGATAAATATCTAGAAGAGCTGAACATAAATAGATGAGGATGAGATCTTGTCTTAATATATACTTTAGAAAACAAGGGTTGCATGCTATGAGTAGGGAGAAAAAGGTACAGAGGGAAAAAGTGTATATGATATTTTGTTTGGCTGAGGTTGTAGGTCTATGGTTGTACTAAAATAGAGACAGAGGGAGAGAGTGCTCTTAGAGGAACTTGACATGAAAATATCATGAAGAGATTTGCTTTGCTTGTTGTTTTGGCAGTAATTGGAAGGAGTGGATTTGGGTGGGGAAGGTTCAAACATTTCATGAAATGAATGATTTTTCCATAATAGTTTGTATCATGAGGATTGTGTATCCATGAAGGCTATATAGGTAGTATAAATCATAGTAGTATAAAGTAGTATAAAGGTATATAAAGTTAGTATAATGGTAGTATAAATCAATGATAATTTGATCTGCTTGATGACTCTTCAGTAGCGTATTTCTAATGGAAAAGAAAGAAGAATGTCATTAGTGAATATGAAGTAATGCTGATTTTCCATTAATCAATCAATCAATCAATCAATCTGCATTTGAAAATGTTTTTTCTATCAGGACAGATCAAAAGAGTATATACTGACAAAAAATATTTTGGGAATAAGACAGGGTTAAAACAATAAAGATTTAAAAAGAAGGGCTTTAAAAGAGGGTTAAGTATGAATGATTAAATAACACCAGAAGAAGAGGCACAAAGATCTAGTTCAATTGAGAGAAACTAGGGAAAGTTTGAACAATAAGTACATCCTACTCTCAATAGATTTGGCCCAGAGAGTAATAGCGTATATCCCCAATTAAGTTTCAGAATCACTCCTATCCCATAGGGAAGGCAGGGGGGAGGGAAAGGAAAGGGAGGAAAGAATTGATAAAAGTGAAGGCTAAGTCAAAAGTAAGAGAACAAGAAAATGAAAATTTATAGAAAAGTTAAAGGGGAAAGGGAGAAAAACATTGATAAGGAGGAATAAGAGGAAAAGAAAGAGAAAAGTATAAATGGGAAAATGATAGCTTAGAGCGAAATTCAGAATAAGTAATCTTAACTCTAAATGTGAGTGGGATAAACTTTCCCATAAAATAGAAGCAGATAGCAGTCGGATTAAAAACTAGAATCCTATAATATGTTGTTACACAAAAAAAATTTAAATAGAGAGCTACACATAGGTTAAAGGTAAAAGGCTGGAACAAAATATATTATTCCTCTTCATAAGCGAAGAAGATCAAGGGTAGTAATCCTGATCTCATACAAGCAAAATAAAAAACACATATCATTAAAAGGGATAAGAAAAGAAACTGCATCTTCTTAAAGGGGAGCATGGGCAATGATGATATATCATTATTAAAAATATATACACCTGGTGGTGCAGCTTCCAAATTCTTAGAGGAGAAGAACAATGAATTAAAAAGTGACAGTCAGTAAAACTATAATAGTGGTAACTTCAACCATTTTCTCTCATAATTAGATGAATTAAACCAGAAAAGGTGAGTAAAATCTTAGAAAGCGTAGACATGATAGAACTCTGGAGAAAATTAAATGGTGAGAGAAAAGAATATACCTTTTATTTCTGCAATATATGGTACATACCAAAACTGACCATGAACTAGGGAATAAAATTCGTACAATCAAATTCAGAAAGGCAGAAATAATAAATGCTTTCTTTTCCAATCATGATACATTAAGAATTGCATAGAATGAGTGGTTCAAGCAACAAATCACAGAAATAATCAACATTCCATTCAATAAAATGTCAATAAGACATAATACCAAAATACCAAAACTGCAGCCAGAGCAGCTTTTCAGGGAAATATTGTATCTCTAAATGCATATATGAATAAAATAGAGAAAGAGGAGATTAATGGATTGGAAATACAACCAAAATAAAACTATAAAAAATCAGATTAAATATTCCTAATTAAATACTAAATTAGAAATTCTGAAAATTAATGAGATTAATATAATTGAAACAAGAAAATCATTAATCTAATAAATAAAACTGAGTTGGTTTTATGGAAAAATCAATAAAATAGTTAAACCTTTGTGTAATATGATTTTAAAAAGAAAGAAAAATGCTAAATTAACAATATCAAAAGTGATAAGAAAGAACTCACACCCAATGAGAAGGAAATTAAAGAGATAATTCAGAACTATTTTGCCCAATAAATTCGACAACCTGAGTGAAATGGTTGAATATTTACAAAAATAGAATTAACAGAACAGGAAATAAAATATATTGATAACCCCTTTTTCAGAAAAAGGAATTGAAGTAACCATAACTAAATGACCTAAGAAAAAGTCTGCAGGTTCAGGTGGATTTACAAGTGAATTCTACCAAACTTTTAAGGAATGATTAATTCCAATTCTACATATACTATTTTTAAAAACTAAGAGAAGGAATTCTGCTGAATTTCTTTTTTTTTTAGATTTTTTTCAAGGCAATGGGGTTAAGTGGCTTTCCCAAGGCCACATGCCTAGGTAATTAAGTGTCTGAGGTCGGATTTGAACCCAGGTACTCCTGACTCCAAGACTAGTGCTCTATTCACTGCGCCACCTAGCCACCCCTCTGATGAATTTCTTTTATGATACCAATATGATACTGATACCTAAACCAGAAATAATCAAAATAAAGAAAATTACTGATCAGTATCTTTAATGAATATTGATGAAAACTTATTAAATAAAATTTCAGCAAAAAAATTTAAAAGTTATTACTAGAATAATACACTATCATCAGGTAGGGTTTACACCTGGTAGGCAGAGATGGTTCAGTATTAGGAAAACAATCAATATAATTGAACATAACCACACCAACATAAATCATATGATTATCTCAAAAGATGCCCAAAATGGGCAGCTAGGCAGCACATATGATAGAGCACCAACCCTGAAATCAGGAGGACATGAGTTCAAATCTAGCCTCAAACACTTTATAATTGTCTATCATGACCTTGAACAAGTCACTTAAAGCCATCACCTTAAATAATTTTAAAAAAATACAGATGTTCACAAAACACTGATAAAATACATCCATGCCTTTTAAAAATATTAGAGAATATAGGAAAAAAGAATTTTTCTAAAAATGATAACAGTATAAATTTAAACCATTATAAATATTTATAATGGAAATGAACTAGGCACATTTTCAATCCTATCAGGCATGAAACTAGGATGTTCATTATTACTTTTCGATTCAATATAGTATTAGAAATGTTAGCTTTAGTAATAAGAGAAGAAAAAGAAATTGAAGGAATTAGAATTGGCAATGAAGAAGCAAAACTGTCACTATACAATGGTATACTTAGAGGAGCCTAGAAAATCAATTAAGAAATTACTTGAAGCAATTAATAACTTCTGTAAAGAAGTATATAAAATAAACTCACATAAATCAGTATTTCTATGTATGAACAACAAAGTTCAATGTATGTTCAAAAAAAGTCCAAAAAAATTCCATTTAAAGTAAGTGCAGACAAGATAAAATCTACCACCCAAGACAAATTCAGAAACTATAAGAAAACAATTACAAAAGACTTCACATACAAATGAAGTCAATTCTAAACAATTGGAAAAATATCTCTTGCTCATGTTTAACTAATATAATAAAAATGAAAATTCTACCCAAAATAAATTACTTGCTCAATACCATAGCAATCAAACTACCAAACAATTACTTTATGAAGCTAGAAAAATTAGCCAAATCCATCCAAAGAAATAAAAGGGCAAAATATCAAATGAAGTGATGGAAAAAGAATGTTAATGATAGTGGTCTACCTGTACCAGATCTAAAACTATATTATAAAGAAACAGTCATCAAAACTGTCTGATACTGGTTAAGGAATAAAATAATGAACAGTTGATAAGGATAGTCACAAAAGAAATAGTAGTAAATGATTATAACAATGTATTGTTTGACAATCCCAAGATACTAGCTTCTGGGATAAAAATATTATTTGACAAAAGCTGTTGAGAACACTGTAAAATAGTATGGCAAAAACTAGGCATAGACAAATATCTCCCACCATGTACCAAAATAAGGTCAAAATCCATACAATATTTCATCATGAAGAGTTATATCATAGACCAATTGGCATATCAAGAAATGTTCTTTTGGATCTAGGGAAAGGGAAGAAATTTATGACCAAATAAAAATATAGTAAATTTGAAATAAATTTGCAAAATGGATGTTTTTTATTATATTAAATTAAAAACTTCTTTTTCAATAATAAAACTAATGAAGTAAAGATCAGAAGGGAAAAAAAGAAGACTGGGGAACAATTTTTATAACCAGGATTTCTTTACTTTTTTCTCTTTTTTTGGTTTATTTATTTTGTGTTATTACAATAATCTTGTTTTGAGAGTAAACATAACCCCCCTTCCCTAAAAAACAATGTAACACTTCATGAAGAGTGAGAGAGAAAAAAATGTACTTCCATCTGGATTCTATCTCTTTACAATGAGTCCACCAAAGAAGTTGCTTCAATATTTTTTACACAATTGCTATTACTAGTTGTATTTCCCTCCACTCTATGGCTTCCCACTCTCATTTATTCTATTCTCTCTCTCTCTCCTTTCATCCTGACCCTGTTCAAAAGTGTAATGTATTTGAGTACCCCCTCCCACGATCTTCCCTCTCTTCTGTCACCTATTCCCCTCTTCCCTGCCCCCATTCCCCCTTAACCTATCCCTTTCCTCTCATTTTCTCTAGGGTAAGATAGATTTTTGTACCTTATTAAGTATGTATATTATTTTCTCTCTGAGCCATTTCTGATGATAATGAAGGCTTTCACTCATTTCCCCCCCTCACTTCCCCCATTCCACTCCATTGAAAAAACTTTTTCTTGACTCTAATGTGAAATATCTTAGCCTCTTCTTCCTCTCCTTTCTCTTCCTCCCAGTACTTTCCTTTATTGACTCCATCTTTTTACTATATTATACCAATATATTCAGCTCCTTCCTGTGATTTGTCTATATATGCTACTTAGCAGTATCTTCTTCCTATGCAGGAATACAAACACTTCAACCTCATTAAGTTCCTCAACAGTTAGTTCTCTCTCTATGGTTTACCTGAGTCTTTGAGATCAAACTTTCTGTACAGCTCTGGTTGTTTCAATGGGAAAGTTTAAAAGTTCCCTGTTTCATTGAAAGTCCATCTTTTCCCCTGGAAAATAAAATGTTCGGTTTTTCTGGGTAGGTGATTCTTGGTTGTAAACCAAGATCTTTTGCCTTCTAGAATATCATATTCCAGACTAAAAACAAGCATTTAATGTAGATGCTGCCAGATCCTGTGTAATCCTGTCTATACGACTATGGTAGTAGAATTGTTTGTTTCTGGCAGCTTTTGGTATTTTCTCTTCAACTTGGGAGTTTTGAAATTTGACTCTAATATTCCTTGAAGATTTTTCTTTTGGAATAAATTTCAGTAGCTAATTGGTGAATTCCCCGTATTTCTATTTTTCCCTCTCTTTCTAGGATCTCAGGGCAATTTTGCTGCATTGTTTCTTGAGAAAATGATGTCTGGGCTCTTTTCTTGGTTGTGACTCTCAGGTAGCCCAATAATTTTGAAATGATTTCTTCTGGATCTGTTTTCAAAGTCAGTTGTTTTTTCCTAAGAGATATTTCACATTTTCTTCTATGTTTTTGTTTTTTCGGAATAGTTTTATTTCTTCCTGGTTTCTCTCTAAGTAATTGGTTTCCTTTAGTTCCATTTTCAATTTGAAGTAATTATTTTCTTCAGAGAGCTATTTTATCTCCTTTTCCAGCTGACCAATCCTACTTTTTAAGGCACTCTTCTCCTAATTTGCCTTTTATGTTGCTTTTTCCATTTGGTCTAAACTGGTTTTTAACATATTACTTTCTTCAGTATTTTTTTTTTTTGTATTTCTTCCACCAAGCCATTGATTTGGTTTTCATGATTTAGCTACATTGCTCTCATTTCTCTTCCCAATTTTCCTCTACCTCACTTAATTGCTTTTCAAAGTCTTTCTTTGAGTTCATCCATTAGCATGAGCCAATTGTCTATTTCTCTTGGAGGTTTGGGTAGAAAAGCTTTGATTTTGTCATCTCCATGGGACCAAAGTAATTTTCTATGGGCATATTCTTTTTTTCTGTTTCCTCATTTCCTCAGCCTATCACTGATTCACCACACTTTCAGAGCTTTGAGCAATTTTTGGGACAACCCCCAGGAACCTTAATTCCTCCAAGTCTTATGAAAGGCTCTGACTGCTCTCCTGCCTTTGCTTTGGTATTTGGATGACCACAGGCCCTCCCTTGAGCCCTGAAGCTGTGAGGAGAGTTCCTGCTTGGCAATTGTAGCATGGAAGCCCAATCTGCAACCTGAACCTGAGTGTGAGCAAACAGCAGAATCCTGCCCCAGGGAGAGCAGAGAGACCTCTGCAGGCTTCCCTGAACCCCTCATCATCTGTGGTCAGTGCTATGTAGGTGCAGGCTGACTTCCCTGATTCCCACTGCATGTTCTCACTATAGGGCTGCTCTGAGGCTGACATTTCTTCCACACTCACTTTGCTGCAAGAAAATTCTCTCACTGCCCCCATTCAAGCTGTTTCTGGTGATCCCTGGGCCAGGAGGTCTGTAAACCAACCTTTATGCCATCGACCCAGGTGGTTTGAGAGATCTAGGCACTTGAACTGGCTGCACTGTAATGTAGCTACATCGTTGTTAGCAACTGCTTTTTCCAGCACCAGGTCCTGGGGAAGCAGACATTTCTCGTGGAAATTCTAAGTTGTCTTGGCCTGGGAAACTATCACTCAGCCTTTTTGTGGGTTCTGCCCCTTCTAAATTATCACTAGAGTCATAATTTGATGGCTTTTTGGATTTTGGGGGGGAACAAGTTTCCTGGAATTCCTGCCTTTATGCAGCCATCTTGGCTCTGCCCCCTCACAAACAGAATTTCTGATAAAGATCTTGTTACTAAAATATATTGATCATTGACACAAATTTATAGAGTTGCAAGTTATTCCTCAATTGTAAATGATCAAAGAATTTGAAAAGGAAGTTTTCAAATGAAGAAATTCAAATTATATATAATCATTGGGAAAAAATGCTCCAAAATACAGGATCTATATCCAGAAGAAATCCTAAATTTGAGAAAAGTTTCAGATGTTCAAAAATACTTGTAATAGCTCTTTTTGTAATGGCAAAGAATTAGAAATTGAGATGGCCATTCATTGGGGATCAACTCAACAACTATGGTGTTTGAATGCTATGAATTACTGTTATTCTATAATCAACCAGGAATGGTTGGACTCTAGAGAAGCATGGTAAGAATTTAAAAAACTGATATTGAGTTAAGGGAGCAGAATCAAGAGATCATTGTATGGGCAGCTAGGTTGCACAGTGGATAGAGCACTGGCCCTGGAGTCAGGAGTACCTGAGTTCAAATTTGGCCTCAAACATTTAATAATTACCTAGAAATGTGGCCTTGGGCAAGCCACCTAATTCTGTTGCCTTGCAAAAACTAAAGATATATATCTATATCTATATCTATATCTATATATATATCTATATCTATATCTATATATATATATATATACAGAGAGAGAGAGAGAGAGAGAGAGAGAGAGAGAGAGAGAGAGAGAGAGATCATGGTACAAATGAACAGCAACACTGAATCGATAAACTATGTTGCATGCATATCTTCTCAGCAATTTAGTGATCTAGGACAGCCCTGGAAGATCTGTTATGGACTATACCTTCCACATCCAGACAAAAAACATGCACACACACACACACACACACACACACACACACACACACACACCCCACACACACACACCACAACCCCCACACACAATCAAACCAAACCTAACCCTAACCTTAACACCACAAAATTCAAATGAACATAATGTTCACCTTTTAAGAATTTACTCGTTTTTCCTTCGTATCCCTTGCTTTTTTTTGTACTTTTCCCCTAGTCCTAATTCCTCATACACAAATTGACTATTATGTAACATGTTAAACACATGTATATGTACAACATTTAGTAGAGTACTCACTGGTTTGGGGAAGAAGGTGGAAAGAGAGAGTGAAAGATAACTGTGTACCTTATAAATATGCAAGTGAATGAATGTTGAAAAACTTTCGTAACTTGTAATTGGAAAAAATATAATAAAATGGCAATAAAATAAAAAAATAAAGTTGACTGACTTTCCCATGGTTCTTACTGTATAGATTGCTCTCCTGTTTCTAATCACTTCCTATTCCTTTACTTCACACTGGTTTTCCTAAGTTGTTCTTGCTGTTTTCTGAAATCATCCCTTTCATCACAATAACAATCCAATATATTCAAATGTCATAACTTGTTCATCCATTCCCCAACTAATGAATAAGCCTTCACTTTCTAATATTTAATCATCAAGAGTGCTATTTTTTCCTTAACATTGGCTCTCTTCACTTTTGTTTCCCCCTTTTCATATAAGGAGTATTTTCATGTCAACAAATATGAACATCTTTAAAGCTTTTTGGACATAATTTTATTTTTAATTGAAGTATTTTTATTAATCATTGAACTAGTTCACAAATACATGATCAGTGGATCCCCCCACCCTATTGAGTTTTTCATTTTTTGTCATTTTATTCTATATAAAGGATATGAGTGATCAATTAATTTTTCACAATCTTCATTTTTCTGATAATTAGTTTTTTAGAGAACTTTAACAAGTCTATTTTTTTGGTTTATTCCTTTCTCTGAAAAAGGTTTATTTATATTTCTTGGCAATCAATGTGGAAAAGGCTTTTATTCTTATAACTTTATTGTTATAGATCTTTCACAGAAAATTGTTACAAAAATTTTCTCTATTTTCTGTTTTCCTTCTTTTTAAAATGTTCTGATTTTGTGTGCAAATCTTTTTTTTAAACTTTTCTTTTTTTGCATTACGTTACCAAAATTAACCATTTTTACCATGATGTATGGATGTCTCTATCTTTTGTTGGGTCATATAGTGTTCCTTTGAGCATAAGTCTTATAAATAATTTTTTATCCTTGGTGCATGAATTTGTCTATGAAATCACCCTTTCTGTCTAAATAATACCTTAATTATGAGATTATCTTACAATTTCCAAATAGTGGATTATTGATCTAATCATTGGGCTTTTAAAATGTCAATTACTGTGTTCATGTTCTGTTTATTATGTACTTCATTTGTTTCAGTGATCAAGCTGTTTCTTAGTAGTTAAATGTTTTGATTAATATAGATTTGAAGCATAGTCTCAAATGCAGTACTTCTAGAAGCACTACCCATTTTTAATTGAATCCTTTGATATTCTTTACTTTTTGCTTCTCCAGAAAAAATTGTTATAAATTTTTTCTCAATTTTTAAATAATAACTTAGAAGTATGTTATGCCATAAATAAGTAAATTAATTTAAATGGTATTTATTTGAATTTATTTTTAATAGATTTTCTCTTTCCATCTTTTCCTGCTGTATTTTATTGGTAATATATAGCAATGAGGATGATTTTTATTAGTTTTTTTAAAATATTCTACAACATTGTTCAAATTGTTAATCACTTAAATTATTGTTAGTTGATTCTCTAATGTTTTCTAAGTAGACTTTATAATCTGCAAAATGTAATTGTTTTATGATTTGCCTTTGTATATTATTTCAATTTCTTTTCCTTGCCTTATTGCTATAACTAATTTTTTTATGAATAATGATAATAAGCATCTGTATTTCACACTAAATCTTTTGAAAAGGTTTCTAGCTTAATGGAATCATAGGTAATTCTTAGTTTGAGATAAATACTATATGACATTTCAATGAAAATTTTATTTATTCATGTGTTTTCTATAAAATTTTGAGAACTGCTTTTTCTTCTGCTATTGAATAAAAACATAATACTTTAATTGTTTTTGCTATCAATGGGTTAATCTGTACATATATTTTTTTCTATAAAATAAAATCAGTCCTACATTCCTGATAAAAATTATTGGTATAGGATCTTCATGATACTTAATATTGCTGTAGTCTCTACTAATTATTAAAAATTTTGAATCACTGAAGGATATGATTTCCTTCTCATCACATTCAACTTGGATCAATGTATACCATGAAAACAAAGAAAAGACTGAAAAATTGACTTCTGTGGGGGTGGCGAATTCAAGTAAGAGTAGGGGGAAAATTGTAAACCTCAAAATAAATAAAATCTTTATAATTAGGAAAAAAAATTTGAATCAAAATTGAGGAGATAAATTGTTGATAGATTCTAACTCTGATTTGAATTTGATTTATATGTCTCACAGTATTTGTGTCATAGTAAAAATTTGGTAGGAATTACTTATTTATTCAAAAAGTTTAGAAATATTGAAATTACTTTCCTCTAAGTATTTAGAGAACAGTATTTTGAGAAAAGAATTTGTGTGTAAACATTTTGTTCTGTTTTTCCCTTAAAAATCTAATTTATGCTTTGTTCAATATTTTTTCTTAGTCTTTTGTTTATATATCCTGTTCTCTTAATCTGAGTAATTTAATGCTTTGTACATATTTATCCATTTTATTTAGACTTTTCAGTTTTCTTGGAATACATCTGGATAAAATAAGCTCCTACTAATTATTTTTATTTTCTCTTCTTGGTGAATTTTGTCTTTTTTTGGGGGGTTGTTTTATTTTTAAGTATTTTTTTTAGATTTTTTTCAAGGCAATGGGGTTAAGTGGCTTGCCCAAGGCTATGTGACTAAGTAATTATTAAATGTCTGAGACAGGATTTGAACTCAGGTACTCCTGACTCCAAGGCCAGTGCTCTATCCACTGCGCCACCTAGCCGCCCCATATTTTTTAGCATTTTCTACATATCCTGTAGACTATTACATAATGTCATGTTCTGGTGTAGGTTCATTTGACTGATTGTTGAGGTTGAGGTTTAGATTCTGTTTTAAAAATTAAAGCTTAAGGGGGCGGCTAGGTGGCGTAGTGGATAAAGCACCGGCTTTTGAGTCAGGAGTACCTGGGTTCAAATCCGGTCTCAGACACTTAATAATTACCTAGCTGTGTGGCCTTGGGCAAGCCACTTAACCCCATTGCCTTATAAAAAAAAAAAAAAGAAAAGAAAAACAATGAAAGCTTAATTAATGAAGATAGGTTTCCCCCTTGCACATCTACTTTACTTTTCATTTTTAATTTACCCTGGTTTGTCTTCATTGTATCATGCTTTATTTGATTTTGATGCACTTATTTTACTTTTGAATTTAATTAAGGTACCTTTAAGCAGAAAATATGCATCTTATAAGCTAGATCAGACTTTAATTTTTCACTTTTGTATTAAAAATAGTCTCAGTGCTTCTTGGTGTTGATCTTTAAACAGTTAGCAAAATCTTAATTATCCCTAATAAAATCATCTTTATTAGTAGATATTTAAAAGCAGAAATAACTTCAAATTAGTATTTGTCCCCCAAGGCCAAAATTTCCATTCTCAATTTTCTTATTTGTATTTTTGAAGAAGAATATATTTAATATGAGATGTCTTGCAGTCTTTCCTAAACTTCAAAATACATTTTAAAATGAAATCTGTAGTATTGATACATGCAACCAAGGACCTCATGAAACAATTGTGTCAGTGTTTGAGACAAGACACTCCCTATTTCCCCTAATACTCACAGAACTCTCCCATTCTTTACCTTTTCTAACATCTAAAGGAGGGTGTCTCCTGAAAATAAAGATGTGAGAAACAAGTATATAGTTACCTGGGAAATAAAATACTTTCATTTGAATCTGATTCACTAATACATAAGAGATTTTTAAATGTCTCATTTGAGTGACTAGTCTATTTCTTGGCATACAACAATTAGTTCATAAATAAATGACTGATTGTTGATCATTGGAGATTTGTTAACACCAAAATACATGGGAATAAATTTAAATACAGGAGCATTCCCAAGCAAGGGATTTCTGGAAGGGACCCTAGATTCATAAATGTTATATCAACTGAGTGAAAACTGTCAGATTTCGACAATAATAGAAGGACTTTTTGCATAAGAGAAGTAACAGTTAAATGAGATTGCAAAGAACCAATTCCTGATTTCTTTGATTACATATATAGAATAATATCACCAATTGGCTATCTACTTGATAATAGCTGCCCTGATCAATGAAATATGTGAACATATTAAAATGTTAAATGCTATTCAGTCTTATAGCTTCTACAGTGACAAAGGTTGAATTTCAATAAGGAGAAAATAAAATGTTAGGAATAAAAATAACAATCAATAACAAATCTTGATATAACTGTTAATAATTTCTTTATAAAAAATGCATGTTGTGGTAGATGAATATCTATCTTTGAAACCAGGAGGACACGAATTTCAGTCTGTTCTCTGAAAAATACTGTCAATAAAGTCATGAGAAAAATCTATAACGTTATCATTTACTAAAAACTTACTATTCTGCATTGGTAAAAGGCAAAAAAGGAGTTCGCTCCTGTCAGAGTTCCCTCAAGCATTGAGATTCAAAATCTCTCTCTCTCTCTCTCTCTCTCTCTCTCTCTCTCTCTCTCTCTCAATCTCACCATATATATGTATATATATATATATATATATATATATATATATATATATATATGTGTGTGTGTGTGTGTGTGTGTGTGTGTGTGTGTGTGGCATGGGAGACATTGAGACAAAACTGTCAAGGATAGGTTGCCCTCATCAGAGCAAGTGCTAAGCTATGTGAGCAAGACAGAATTAAAGTAGTACAAAGGAAACTGAGACATATATAAGCTTAGAGTATACATCCCACTATTCATTGGGATTATTAGTCTTAGGCATGGTGATGTCATCTCAGTCTTCTTTAATGGGAAGACAAGAACCAATGTTCTCTAAATCCAGTCTCCTCAGTTATATTCAACCCTTTAGTTATCCTCAGAGAAATACAATTCTCAAGAGTTATAAGTGTTATATCTACCACTGTAGGGTTGCACACAATTTAACATTCTTGACTAACATTTGATTTTTCCCACATTACATTGATCTTTCTATGCATCCTTGACTCTTGTATTTGGAGATTTTATTCCATCGTTGACTCTTGTATTTGGAGATTTTATTCTCTGTTCAATTCTGATCTTTTTAACAGGAAATATTGAAAGTCTTCTCTAATTACTGAAGCTAACATTTCTAATATGATACTGAACAGTAGTGATGATAATGGGTATCCTTGTTTCTCCCCTGATCTTATTGGGAATGCCTCTAGACGCTCTCCTTAAAGATAATGCTTGTTGATGGTTTCAAATGAATACTGCTTATTATTCTAAGAAATAGTCCACTTATTCCTACACTCTCTAGTAGGAATGAGCACTGTATTTTGTCAAAATCCTTTTCAGCATCTATTGATATAATCATATAATTTCTGATAGGTTTGTTGTTGATATAATTGAGTATACAAACAGTTTTCCTAATATTAAACCAACCAAGCATTGCTGGGATAAATCCTACTTGGTAAAAATGTATTGTCCTAGTGATAACTTGTAGTTTTTTTGTTAAGATTTTATTTAAGATTTTTGCATCTATATTCATCAGGGACATGGGTCTATAATTTTCTTTCTCTGTTTTAACTCTTTGTTGGGAGCCAGGGTCTCTAAGCTGTTTGACACAGTCGCAGCAAGAAGACTCAGGGCAGTCACACTGCCTGATGGAACAACATTTCCTTCTTCAGTATATATATAGGGATTCGATGTATACCCATATTCATAGGTCTATTATTGATTGCAAAACTTACTCATCCTAATAGTGGAATGACTATAAAGGAAGGATTTCAGAGAAATTCCTTGAATAAAACAGATTGTGAACTCTGTCCAAATTTAACAGGACTGCCTCTCCCTGAGACATAAAAAAGGCTTCAGTATTATGAAATCTTTGGAAGACACAGCACTGGGAGTTCCAGGGGGATGTCAGAATATATATATATATATATATATATATATATATATATATATATGGAAACCAGATACAAGATGGGTCAGATAGAATTCCAGGGAAATTAACAATTTTGCTCCCCCTTATCATACACAGGAATATATGATAAAGATGGTGAGAGAATAGTTAGTATAGGTAACCAATATGTGAACTCTAACAGCCTTAGTTTATTGGCAAAGAATAAAAAGTCATAGAAACTGTAGCGTCTACCAACAAGCACTGAAAGGAAAATTAGTTATTGAAGGAGTCAATGGACAAGTGGACAAACATAATTACCCTCACTATAGGTTGTCAAGGGAACATATCAAAAACATTACATATGTGGTACAAAAACATAGAAGCATTCCATTAAACAAATTATATCAAAGATTATTCTAAGGAAAGTTCTGTTTAATCATTAACTTTACTATGCAGCAACAAACTAGGCAACAGCCAGGTTGAGGTCATCACAGTCTGAGCAGGGACAAGAAAATTAATTACATGATTGATAATCACACTTGTAACCCCTACATGATCAAACTTGTAACCATATGAACTATATGATTAATGATGAAAATTGTATACTTTTGTAACCAAGGAAATGATTTTAGTTTGCATGTTTCATATGATTCTAAGACTATAAAAATAAATCTAAGCAGCTGATAGTCAGTCAACCTGCTCCTGCCTTTACCCACTTGTTGACTCAACTCATTTTGCCAAGTCTATCCCTCCTGTCAAGTTCCAAGGACCCCGCGGAGGCTGGACTCCCACAACTCTTCCTGGTTTAGGTATGAACACTATATTTGTGTCTTAGAAAGAGTCAAGCAGAGTTCCATCTTCACCTATTTTTCCAAAGAGTTTATATAGAATTGGAAAAAATTGTTCCTTAAATATTTGCTAGAATTCAGTTGTGCATTCATCTGGCCCTGGAGATTTTTTCTTAGGGAGTTCAATGATGGCTTGTTGAATTTCTTGTTCTGAGGTAGGATTATTAAGGTATTTTTTGTTGAAGATCCATCTTTTCCCCTGACAGTATATGCTGAATTTTGAAGGGTAGTAAATTCTTGGTTGTAATCCAAAGTCCTTTGCCCTCTGAAATATGTTATTCCTTCAGTGTTGATGTTGGTAAGTACTGTATAAGTCTGTTTGTGTTATTATGGTCCCATTGTATTTAATCTGTTTGTTGTTGTTGCTTGCACTATTTTTTCAATATTTGAGAACTCTGGAATTTGATTATAAAACCCCTTGGAATTTTTATACTCTTGTCTCTTTTGGAGCATTTCTATGCATTCTTTCTTCTTTTTTAGATTTTTTGCAAGGCAATGGGGTTAAGTGGCTTGCCCAAGGCTACACAGCTAGGTAATTGTCTGAGGCTGAATTTGAACTCAAGTACTCCTAACTCTTGGGCCAGCGCTCTATCCACTGTGCCACCTAGCCACCCCTATGAATTCTTTCAATGGCTATTTTGTCTTTTTTGCTCTAGAAGATTTAGGCAGTTTTCTCTGATAATTTCCTGAAAGTTATTTTCCAGCTTCTTGTTTTTTTAATCTAGGTTTTCGAGTAAACCAATGATTCATAAATTATTTCTTCTGGATCTATTTCCAGGTCACTTATTTTTCTTAAAAACTTCTTTTCATTTCCATTTTTCAGACTTTTTACTCTATTTAATTGAATATTAGTGTATCATAGATTCATTGATTTCAATTTATCCAATTCTAATTTTTGAAGTTCTATTTTTTTCAGTTAGTTTTTGCATTTCCTTTCCAACACTTTGCTGAGCTGCATTCCTTTGCCAGATAGTCAAATTCATTTTTTGAAGAGCTGCATTCTTTTATCCAGTTGATTATTTTTACTTGCAAAAGAGCTGAATTCTTTGATCAATTTTTTTCATTGTTTACATATTTGACTCATTTCTTTTTTATATTTGTTTTTTACAAGGCAATGGGATTAAGTGCTTTGCTCAAAGACACCCAGATAGGTAATTATTAAGTGCCTAAGGCTGGATTTGAATTCTGGCTCTCTTGACTCCAGGTTTGGTGTTCTACCCACTGAACCACCTAATTGCCCCCTCTCTCATTTCTCTTCTTTCCATTGTTCTTCCTTCTCTCTTCTTTGGTTTTTAATTTTTTTTAAAGTTCTTTTATGAACTTTTGCATTTGAATCCAATTTATAGACACTTTTGTGACTTCCTCTGTTGGTAAATTTTTATTGCTTTTTTCTTCTGAGGTGGAATTTTTACTATCTTTATCTGTACCGTAGTTTCCCATAATGAGTATTCTTTTAGCCTTTTCACTGACCTTGATTGTTTGAACATTTATCCTGGGGTATGGGATGTGTAAACTCAAGCTTTTATGCTCGAATCTATCCCTAGTTTGTCATTGGCCAAGATATTGCCTGAGCAATCTGGATGTTATCTTTACAGAAGCTTGTTTCCTAATTTATGTCCAAGTTCTGCCTATACATTCATTCATTCCCAATCCAGTCCTATCTTTACCCCCAGTGTTACCAGGTTTCAGACTTTGTTTGGGGTTGGGACCCTTCCTGCTCGCTTGTTATCTTTAATCTATTTTGTTTTTAAACTGTCAGAACCTGGACTGCACTATGGCTAAAAGCCTCCTGTTAGCTTTCCCCCTCTCCTCTCTAGCTGAGTTTTACTTCCACTTTTCCCTAAGAGAGACAGACCTTGACTGAATATCCTTCACAATGTATACCATTAAATACTTCTTTGGAACTTGTCTTTACTTCATGGAGTCTGTAGTTTTAATGTTTGTGCAAATGCTTCATTTAGTGTTATGTAGGGAAAATTTCTGGTTGCATGTGAACTTCAAGCTGCAATCTTCACTCAAACTTGAAAATCTCTATTAATCATTTTTGGGATTTTTGCAAAGAAATGAGTTTAATTAGGTTGCCTAAGGTCACACAACTAGGTAATTTTTAAATGTCTGAATTCAGATTTGAACTCAGGTACTCCTGACTCCAGACTGGTACTCTATCCACTGTACACCTAGCTATGCCTATATTTGTCATTTTTCTAACTTTCAGTCCTGACTGATATAAAATTCTCCATTACCAACTACATGCTTCAATAGAAATTTTACCTTCTAATCACAATTCTCTTTCTTCACACTGATATTCAGATTGGGTGTTATATATCTTGTTTCCCCTTACTAATACTTCCACAAATTCCCTTTACCTTCTTTCCTTAGGAACTTTTCCTTCTTTGAAATAAATTGAAACAATTTGCTTCCTTATTTTTTTCAATTACCTGCAAAACTAGTTTTCAGCATTCATCTATTTGCAAGTTAATGACTTCTATATATGTTTTTATCATCGTCACTTCCCTCCCCTCTACCCCATAGCAGTGAACATTCTAGTAAATTGTATAGGCACAATCCTATCTAACATGTATCCAAACTAATCAGGTTGTGAAAGAGGAACTAGAACTAAGGAGAAAATAGGGAGTGGAGCAAAGATGGAGGAGTAAAGGTTCTCCCCAAAACACTCTAATAACCTTTAAATAATGATTCTAGAGTGGCAGAACCCAGAAAAAGACTGATTGAAAAAATATTCCATCCCAAGACAACTTGAAAGATCTGAAGGAAGGTTCTGTTGAACTGGTGTTAGATAGGGTCAGAAGCACAGTCTTGATCACACAAAAATGAAACAACTACAGCGATCCAAAAACAGACTGTGAGGTGCCTGTTTGACAAGAATTGTGGTTTCCAGACTTCTTAGTTCAGAAATTGCCAAGGACCTTGGAGGAATTAAGAACTTTCAGGTTCCTTTTGGGTGAGGGAATACCTGAAAGTATTTGTAAAACCCTCAAAAGTTTAGGATTGTATGAAGAGCCCTGCATTAACAAAGAGATAAAAAAAAAGTTATAGACTGGGGAAATGAGCAAGTAATGGAAGAAAAAAAATCAGACTATTGAAAATAACTTTGATCCTACAGCAGATCAAAATATATACACAGAAGAGAACAAAGTCAAAGATTCTGCATCCAAAGTTGCTAACAAAAATATGAATTGATCTCAGGCTATAGAAGGGCTCAAAAAAGATTTTGAACATCCAGTAAGGGAGGTAGAGGAAAAATTGAGAAGAGAGATGAGAGCAATGCAGGAAAACCACAAAAATTGAGCCAGCAACTTTGTGAAGGAGCTAATAAAAAAATAATGAATAAAATAAAATCTTTAAAACTAGTTTGAGTCAAATGGACGAAACAGTCTACAAGGCCAATGAGGCGAAGAATTCCTTCAAAAGAAAAGCTAACTAAATGGAAAAGGAGATACAAAAGCACTATGAAGAAAATAATTCTAAAAATGTGCAATGAAATTAAAGGAAGTTGACTGTGAAAAATCGAGAAACAATTAAACAAAACTAAAAGAATAAAAAACTAAAAGAAAATTTTGAACTATCTCATTGGAAAAAGCAGTTGACCTGAAAAAAGATACAGAAATGCTGATTTAGCAATTATTGGAGGAACTGAAAGTCATGACTAAAAAAAAAACCCTAAATGTCATTTTTCATGAAATTCTCCTAAAAAACAATCATGATATCTTTGAATCAGAGGATAAAATAGAAATTGAAAGAGATCCCAAAATGAAAACTGCCGGAAATATTATAACCAAATTCCAGAACTCCCTAGTCCAGTATTAAATATTACATGAAGCAAGGTACTTGGTTTAGGTTAAAAATGGGTAGTCAAGAAAGCATTTTTAACCTATACCAAGTAACTTGCTTCCTCATCGAGATGGAGTGGGATGGAAGGAAGGGAGAGTCTTTGGAACTCAAGGTTTTTGAAGAAAATGTTGAAATTTGTTTTTGCAATTACCTGGGGAAAATTTAAAAATAAATAAAAAGAAAAATATAAATGGGAAGTGTTTAATAAAATTAATAAATACAAAGTACAGCATTTACAGAAATAAGGGTAATATAGTCATGAAAAAGAATAACATAAAAGAAAAATTTAAAGATGAATAGAGGATACTTTGCTCTGCATTCAGATTCTGTAAGATTTTTTGGTTTTTGCTTGTTTTTTCTAGATGTGGGTGTCATTTTCCCCTAATAGACCCCTCAGGATTGTCCTTGATCTCTGAACTGCCAAGAGCAGCTACATTCATCACAGTTCAGCAATCTCACAATGCCATTGATGTGAACAAGGTTCTCCTCATTCTGATCATTTAACTTAGCATCTTTCCATACCTCTTTAAAATCTGGCTGCTCAAGATTTCTTATAGAACAATAATACTGCACAACATTCATATCAAGGTTAGCATGAACCTAGGAAGCTCCAGGAGATTTTCCCTAAACAACTTTGAATGAAATCTCTAATTGAAATTTCTATTGCTAAAGCAACAAAAGCCACTAAACAAACAAGGAAAGAACTTTAAAACAAGATAACTTTTGGGAAATTTAAGGGAAAAAATTTTACATGGACAAAAAGGGACTATGGTCCAGTTTAGAAAGGAAAACAAAAAAGTCAGCAAGAAGCTTTTAGCCACAGCACAGTTAAGACCTAAGAGCAAATCAACTAGCCATGATGGTCCTAATACCAGCTTGGAGAGAAAGATTTTGAGGCCTGGGAAGCTGGTGCAACATTTCTAGGACAGGGAAAAAATCAGTAATACTGGAAATGCCATAGGAAAAAAGCAGGATGGGACCCCAATCCTCAGTTTACAAAAAGTTTGAAACTATACACCCTACATCATAAAACAAAGTACAACTGAAAAAAATGACCAAACAAGCAAATAAATAATTAACGATTTATAGCTACTATTCTGATAGAAGTTATAAAAATGTCATCTCCAAGTAAAAAGCAGTGGCAAATGCCTATATATGAAGGCTCTAAATGATGAATGAACTGGATTTGAATCTAGAAAGACATCTTGGAAGAGTTCAAAAGGACCCTAAAAACCAAATAAGAGAGGAAAAAAAAAATGCAGAAAAGAAATTAAAATCATGTGGGAGAATCATGAAATATTAACTGAAGAAAACAGCAACTTTAATAGTAAATTTGATCATCTAGAAAAATAAAATTAAACTGGAAAAGGAAAGAAAATACATAAAGTGGAAAAATAAGAACTTAACCAGAATGGGAAAAATGGAAATGAATGATTGTATGAGACACCAAGATTTCATCCCCCAAACAAAAAGGGTGGAAAAATAAAAGAAAATGTAAATTATCTCTTAGGAAAACCCTTGTAAAATAAATATAGAAGTAATTTTTTATTTATTTGTCTATCTGAGATCCCTTATCAGAAAAATAGCCTGATAATATCTTACTGGAAATTATCAGGGGAAAACTGCATTAATATATTAGAACAAGAAGATAAAAACAATTCTTGAAAGAATCCATTGGTCCATCCCAAAAAGAGATACTGAAAGAAAAACTCCAAGGAATAGAATAGCCAATTTTCAGAATTATCAACTCAAGGAGAATATAACTCAAGCAATCAAAAAGAATCAATTTACCTCCTAAGCATCCACAATCAGGATTATGCAAGATTTATTAGATTCAATCTGGATTATAATATTCCAAAGAGCAAAAGAGCTTGTATTACAAACAAGAAAAAACTTCTAAAAAATTCAAGTTATTCTTTCAGGAAGGAAAAATAATGGATTTTCAGTGAAATAGAGAATTATCAAACTTTTCTCAGTTAAAGAAAACAACTGAACAGAAAATTTGATCTTCAAATACAAGACTCAAGAGTTGCATAAAAAGGTAAATGGAAAAGGGAAGGGAAATATTAATTTCTTTTAGTACAAATGAAAGGAACATATTTAGATAGAGTGGGGTTATAAATTGACTGTAATGTCACCAAACTTTTAGCTCCTGAGGGATTCCTACTGGGTCAGTGGGAGGGAAAGTTTGAAAAGGGGGTGTGGTATTTGTCTTTTAGGACAACTAAAAGGAATATATTTGGATAGAGGGTGTGGGTATAAATTGCCTGTGATATGACTGAACTCTTAGCTCTTGAGGGTTGAATTTATAATAGGACAGCTGAAGGAATTGTTCTTGAAAAGAGGGTGTTAGTTTAAATGCATTATGATTTAAGGCTGCTTGAGAATTTTAATTCTCTAAGGACAGCTAAAAGCATTATATTTTGACAGAGGGTATGGGCACAAGACAGATATAAAACTTAAAACAAGAAAGAGAATTATACTGGGAGAATAAGGCATTAGATGGTAAATAATAGTACAAGTTGAGACAAAGGATCTATTGTTATAAAGGAAAAGAAGAGAAGCTGTGAGTAATGGGTAAATCTTCCCGCAAATAAATTTGGCTCAATTGGGAATAACATACATTCCAAATGTGTTTAGAAATCTAACTTGCTCTACAGGCAAGGATTGAAGGGAAAAGAAAGGCAAAGATGAGACTGATAAAAAGAGAGTAAGAAGTAAAAGTAAAGTTAGTCTTCAAGCAACAGTGATAAAAAACAAGTAAAAGGGAAAAGGGAGAAGAAAAGGGAAGAGGAAGGTAGGTTTGGGCAGACTGAGAGATGGATTAGAAGCAAAACAATGATGAAAACGGATAAGGGAAAAGGAGAGAGAAAAGTACAAAAAAGGGTGAGATAGAATGCTGGGAAAGACAAAATTAGTCATCTTAACAGTAAATGTGAATGGGATGAACTCTCCCATAAAACAGAAGTGGAAAACAGGGTGGTTAAAATCCAGAATCCTACAATGTCTTGTTTATAAGAAACATATTTAAAGCATGGTATTATACACATGGTAAGGGTAAAAAGACTAGTGCAAAATATATCATAATTTAGTTGAAGAAAAAAAACAAGTATAGCAATCCTGATCTCAGTCAAAGCAAAAGCAAAAAATGATCTAATTAAAAGGGATAATGAAGGGGAAATACAATGTAAAACCAAGGTTAACTAATAGATGTGTTTGTGAAATTTTATGAAACACCACTTATAATAATATCCATCAATTGGGAAATGACTGTACAACTTATGGTATAAGAATATTATGGAGTACTATTGTTCTGTAAGTGTATCCTGTAGTCAGAAAATTCTGGAAAGTCTTGAATGAACAGATGCTGATTGAAATGAAAGAAAGCAGTAAAATATTATACACATTATATACATATTATACACAACTTCTCTCAGTACATCCCTGATCAGTGACAATCCTGAGGGTCCTATTAAGAAAAATTCTATCCATATCTAGAGAAGAAACTACTGATTATGAATGAAGAACCAAGCCTATGTTCATTTTTAAATTTTTTTTTTATTTTTCTTAGCTTTTCAGAGTTTTTTCCCTTAGTTAAAATTTTACTTTCAAGACATGACACATTTTGAAAGACTTTGAAAGTGACTGTATATGTACCTATTTCAAATTGTTTTCTGCCATGGGAAAGGAAGAAGGAAGGGTGGGTAGAATAAAACTGTATAATTCAAAAGCTTGTAAAAAGATGATTGTTGAAAACTACCTTTGTAATTGTGAAGTTTAAAAAAAACAAGCAATACAAATTAAGAGAAAATACTTTTATAATATCATTTGTTTAGTGATTCCCAAATTTATAGAATTTCCTTTAATTTCCAAATCTTTACCACTACAAAAAAAAAGAGCTGAATACTTTGTACTTGTGGGTCTTTTCCCCTTTTAAATGTTCTCTTTGTTTTGCAGACCCAGTACTGGTATTGCTGGATGAAATGACATGCACAATTATATGACCCTTTGGAAAAAGTTACAAATTGTTCTCCAGAATCATTAGTATCCCAGTTCCCTCCAATATTTACCATTTTGATTATTTGCACTTTTTGTCAATCTGACAGATGTGATATGGGACCTCAGAAATGTTATAATTTTCATTTCTCAATAATGACTTGAAGTATTGTTTATATGACTATAAATAGATTTAATTTATTCCTCTCAAAAGCCTGTTCATATCCTTTGACCAGTTATCAATAGATAATGACTTATTCTTCAAATTTGACTCAATTATCAATATATTTTAGAAATGAGTCATTTGACAGAATCACTAGCTGTGGAAATTCTTTCTTAGCATTCTGCAGTGAAGAAAGTAGATTCCGTTCTATCCCCACTCAATTTTCTCCAGAGCTCTATCATATATAACTTTATCCTCCTAATTTATTTTGTCATTACAATTATCTTATTTTGAAAAATGGAAGTTTGAGGACCCCCCCCACCATAGTTTTGTTCTCTATGTATTCCTGTCATATTTATTTAATATTAATAATACTTCATTGCCATTGGTACCTTTTAAGAAGTTGTAATTTCTGTCATCATCTCTTTTAACGAGATCTATTTTTTGCTTTTCCTTTAACTGAGATCAGGATTCCTAGGCCAGATTTTTTTTTTACTTCAACTGAAGCATAATATATTTTATTCCAATCTTTTTCCTTTACCCTATGTTTATCTCTCTGCTTCAAATAGGTTTTTTTTAAACAGCATAATGATAGACTCTGTTTTTTAATCCACTATGCTACATTCATTATTTTTTATGCAAAAGCTAATCCTATAAACATTTACAGTTACGATCACTAACTCTGCATCTCTCTCCATCATATTTTCTCCCAGTCTGTGCCTTTCTCTTTTGTTTCCCTTCCTCCTTCCTCTCCAATAATTTGCTTCCTACTGCTGGATCTCTCAGTAAGACTTCCTTTGTATCAGTCCTCTTCCCTTCCCTTCTCCCTTTTCCCAATTTAATTTTATTCAGCTTTTACTTTAGGATCAAATAAAATTGTAAATCCTATTGAGAATGTATGTTATTTCCTCTCTGTGCTAAATCTAATAAAAATAAGATTTACTCAATGCTCACACCCTCCCCACTTTCCCTCTACTATAATAGGTCTTTTGTGAAACTTCATGTGGTGTTATTTATCCTCTACTATCTCTGTGTTCTTTCATTTTAATCCTTTCCATGTATGTAATTTTTAGATGTGTTCTTATACCCACAAGCATTGTAAAAATACATTCCTTTTTTCTATCCTTAAGTACAATTGTCCAGGTGATTGATTTATATGCATTGTTAAATCAAAATCACTTCATATCCACAAGCTCTGTCCAAGTACACTCCCCTCAATTATCCCATTAGGAATACAATTCTCAAGAGTAATAAGCATCATCAATTTTTTAAATTAATGAATTGATTTAATTTCATCCATATGCATATTTTTAAGTTACAAAATTTCCTTGCACCCTCCCTTCCCATCCCTTTCCCCTCAACAGTGAACAGTTTTAGATAAATGTTTACACATTAGTCATTTTCAGTATGAGGAATTAGGATTAAGGGAAGGAGATACATAAGAGATAATTTTTATAAAGTGTTCATCAGATTATGAAGGGTTGGTCTTTTTGTTTTGTTTTGCTTTTCTTCCTCTGGATGGGGCTAATGTTGTCCATAGTTGGTCTAATAACATTGTCCATAGTGTCCTATGAACTGCTGAGAGGAGCTGCTTTCATTAACGTTGATCACCTCACAATGCTGTTATTAATGTATGTTAATGGAGTCCTTAACTCCATCCTTCATATTCAAATCCCATCTGTATTTTGTCTAACCACCCTAAAAATGAGAAAGTTCATATTAATTATCAGTATTTTTCTTCCCATGTAGGAATCATTAAGTTCCTTATGATTTTCCTTTCCTGTTTCAGCAGAGAACAGATAATTATGACTATCATGGCAATATTTTATATGACTGCATATAATAATACATGACTATCATGGTAAGATTTCTCTTGTTTTGCTTTACCTTTTCAAATTTTAATCATTCTAACTATAATTGAATAATCAAAGTAAATCAATACAATACATTTTATAATTATTGAGAGTGATTTATTTAATATAGGCATTAATTATTCCATAAAAGATTCAAATATTTTTATAAATACCCCATTGTCACAAGGCTCCATTGATAGTTGTTTTGAAACTAGCTTAATTATGGTTTTGCTCCCTTCACTCAGCATCAGATCCTATGAGTGATTCCATGCTTCTCTAGATTCTGACCATTTATGGTTTCTTAGGGAACAATAATATTCCATAGTATTCAATTGACATAACTTGTTTAGACATTATCAGAATGATGGGCATCTCCTCACTTTCCAATTCTTTGCCACTACAGAAAGAGTGGCTATGAATATTTTGGAACATGTAAGAATTTTCCCATTTTTTATAATTTCTTCTGGATATAGATCATTTTATTTTGGAATTTTTAAATAATGTGGTGAAATATACATATGTTTTTAATAATTTTGAAATATCTTTGAATTCTAAGTGTCAATATATCTTGTCTATAGTGAAAGTTTTTAACAAATTGCTATGAGTGTTTTTGTCTAGTTTGCATTTTTTAACTGATAATCCCTGATGATCATCTATATTAGTCTTTTTTGCTTTAGCTTTTCAAATTGTAGTCATTCTAAGTACAATTGAATAATCAAGGTAAATTACTACTGTACATTTTATAATTATTGAGAGTGATTTATTTAACATAGGCATTAATTATTCCATAAAAGATTTAAAGAATTTTTATAAATGCCCCATTGTCACAAAACTCCATTGATAGTTGTTTTAAAACTAGTTTAATTTTTTTACTGATAATAGATTGTTTAATATATGATTTTAATAATTTCACTTTTTTAAAAATTAATGAATATTTCTTTAAATCTCTTTTCTTAGATTTTAATATAAAAATGTATAGTAAATTTTATTAAAGTTTTATGTTTTGTTGATTTCATTTTTTAAATGTATTCTTCTTGTCTCTCTTATTTTTAATTAGGCTAGCAATTTTGCAATTGTTTTATCCTTTTCAAAAAAAATCTAACATTTAGTTTCACTTATCAGCTTTATAATTTTTTTTAATTTCTAATATATATGATTTTCCTTAACCATTTTCAGTTCCACTTTAATCATCTATGATATGTATTCAATTATAACAATTATCTCACAAGGAAAAATTGAAAAAGTCACAGCTCTATAATCAGAAGGCTTGTTTTCAAATCTCACTTGTAATACATGTAATGCATGACCTTGGGTAAGTCATTTGGATATCAGTTTTTTTCATTTGTAAAATGCAAGGGTGGGACCTAGATGGTCTCAAAAATCCTTTCCTTCTCTAATTATATGACTTTTTGAAGATGATATTATATATTTATAGGGCTTGTAAGCTTTAACACATTATATAGCATATGCTATTATATAACATATGATAATTAACATATTATATAACATATATGCTATATAACACACACGTATATGATAGAAAACATATCCTAATAATAACATTTTTTTTTTGGTTTTTGCAAGGCAATGGGGTTAAGTGACTTGCTGAAGGTCACACAGCTAGGTAATTATTAAAGTTCTGAGGTCAAATTTGAATTCAAGTCCTTCTGACTTCAGGACCCATGCTGTATCCACTGCATCACCTAGCTGCCCCAATTTATATTATTATTAAAGCCTTCAGTAATTTGTCCACAGCCTTCCTTTTCATATTTCTTTTCATCTTTCCTTTTTTTATTATTTTATTTTTCCAAGTTATATGCAAAAACAAGATTTGACTTTGATTTTTAAACTTTGAGATCTACATTCTCTCCTGTCTTTCAAATGGACTTACTATCATTGAGAAAACAAGTTGCAAAATATAGGTTAAAAATATGCAGTCATATAAAATGTTACCATGATAGTCATGTTATGAAAGTAACATAGATTCCCCCCCAAAAAAGAAAAACCTCAAGAAAAGAAAAGTTAAAAAAAAAGTTTCAATATATATTTATTTAGATGCCTTCAGTTCTATCTATGGGAATGGATAATATTTTTATCATATGTCCTTCAGAGTTGTCTTGGGGCACAGCATGGCTGAACACATTGAAGTATTCTGTTTATCATTTCTTAATGCAGAATAGTAAATCACAAACCACAATTCATTCAGCTATTCCTCAATTGATGGGTACCCTTTCTATTTCCAGCATTTCTTTGCAAGGAAAATGCGGTTAAGTGGCTTAACCAAGGCCACACACCTAGGTAATTATTAAGTGTCTGAGACTAGATTTGAACCCAGGTATTTCTGAGCACAGGGTAAGTGCTTTATCCACTGTGCCACTTAGTCACCCCCTATTTCTAGCTCTTTTTTTTAAAGTTGACTCAGTTCTCTGCTGAAAAATTAGGTTTTATCAGAGAAATTTTTTTCAAAATTTGCTATTCCTAACTGTATTTCACTATATTCTATTACCCACCCACATTTATTCTATTCTCCCTTTTTTCTTCCTCAAAAGTATTTTTTTCTTCTGTCTGCCCCTTCCCACAATCTTCCCTCCCTTCTATAACCTCCCCACCCTTTCTCTCATACCCTTCCCCTCCCACTTTCCTCTAGTGTTAGATAGATATTAATGCTTAATTGACTATGTATGTCATTCCTCCTCTGTTTCAATTTAAATGGCCACAAGGCTAACTTACTCAAGTTCAACTCCTTTCATCCCACTCCACTGAAAAAGCTTTTATCTTACCTCTTGTATGAAATAACTTACCCATTCTACCTCCACCCTTCCTATTGCCCTAGGACATTTCTCTCTCAATCCTTATCTCCATCCTTCATATTCAAATCCCATCTGTGTTTTGTCTAACTGTCCTAAAAAATGGGAAAGTTCATGTGAATTTTAAGTATTTTCTTCCCATGTAGGCATCATTAAAGTCCTTATGATTTTCATTTCCTGTTTACCTTTACATGCTTCACTAGAGAACCATATTTGTAAATCAAATTTTTTTATTCAGCTCTGGTATTTTCATCATGAAAGTTTGAAAATCATATATTTAATTGAATCTTCATTTTTTCCCCTGAAACTATGTGTACTATATTGCTTATTGCCTTTTGGGACATCAAATTCTAAACCCTATGATCTCTTAAAATATAAGCTACTAAACCTTGTGTCATCCTGGCTGTGGCTCCATGACAACTGAATTGTTTCTATTTGACTGCTTGCCCTATTTTGTACTTGACTTGAGTGATCTGAAATTTAGCTAAAATATTCCTCGAAATTTTCATTGTAGGTTTTCCATCTGGAGGTGATTGATGCATTCTTTTGATTTCTATTTATCTTTTTATTCCAGATTATCAGGGAATTTCTTCAGAGATGATGTCTAGACTCTTGTTATCATCATGGTTTTTTAGGTAGACCAATAATTTTTAAATTTTCTCTCCAGATCCATTTTGTATGTCAGTTTTTTAATGGGATGTTTCATCTTTTTATTCTAGTTTTTCTATTTTGTTGTTGTATTTTATTTTTTCTAGATTTCTCATAGTCATCAAGTTCCTTTTGTTCAACTCTATGGAATTAATTTCTTCATTGAGTTTTTCAATTTCCTTTTCCATTTGTCTGATTCTTCATTTTAAAATGGTCTCCTAATTGGCTTCTTAGACTTCTTTTTCTATTTGACCAAGTCTAGTTTTTAAGATATTATTTTCCTCAATTTTTTTTGTATCTCTGCAACACTCTAATTTCTCTTCCCAACTTTTCCTCTGCTCCAATATTTGATTTTCAAAACCCCTTTTGACCTTTTGCCATTACAAACATGTAATTAAGTAATGGGAAAGAAAGTTTAACTAAGATATTGAGTTCAGTGGAACAAATACACTTATCAATCAAGATGACAGCATAAAGCTAGCATGCTCCCAGAATTTTTCCCTACACAATGGTCTGAGATCATTTCATATTTTTCTTGGAGACTTTGGATGTAGATACTTTGATTTTGTCATCTTCTTCTAAGTATATATTTTGTTCTTCTTCACCACCAAATTACTGTCTGTGATCAGATATTTCCTACTATTATTTGTTTATTTCCCCAGGATATACCTTGATTTTAACTCTTTGTTAAAGTATGAATGGAGTTCTTTGAAAGAAGAACCAAAATCGTACACACTAAAAATTGTATTTGAATTCAAGAAGATCTGGTTTCAAATTCTACTTATCCAATTTTCCTGAGTGTACAACAATTGACTCACAACTTTGCTGAGAATCATTTCTTTAATTCTTTAAAATTATAATATTAATGATGATGGAGAATACTTTATTTGCAACCTTGATAGGGTTAGATTAAAATGAGATGTTTACAAATGAGATGTTTCTATTTTAAAATGTTTACAACATCATACAATGTCAGTTATATCACCTTTGTTTTGTTTCATTATAATGTGCATTTCCTATCAATTAGAAATTCCTTCAATTAGAATTGAATGACTTAAGTGATAGTGAATTCCTCATCTATTCTGTCAAAAGATAAATGACACTTGTCAAAGATATTTGCATTAAAGTTCCTATTGCCCTAGGACATTTCTCTCTCAATCCTTATCTCCATCCTTCATATTCAAATCCCATCTGTGTTTTGTCTAACTGTCCAGAGATATACTCTGACATCTCTACATGTCTCTACAGTCTCAACAACTTTAAGAGACTATTATAAAAAATAATATTTCCTTAAGCAATAAACACTCAAATTACAATAGATCTAAACTTTAAAATTTAGACAGAGATGAGGAAGCGTGATCACTGTTGTTTTATTAAAAACATCAGATATGCAAACATACAGAGATATCAATTTGACATTGAACCTTTTCTGTTACAACCATGTGGTTGGGTAATGGGAAAAAAAATTTAATTAAGATATTCATTTCAGTGGAACAAAGAAACTTCTCCATCAAGATGGCAACATAAAACTAGCATGCTCCCAGAATTTTCCCTACACAATGCTAAATGAATCTTCTACACAAACAATCAAGCTATAGATACTACCAAAATATGAGGATCTTCAGTGAAGAGCTGTCTTTTCAGGGGAAATGGGGGATGGAAAGCCCAGCTAGGCAGGAGAATGGAAAAGTCAATGGGAGATTAAGCCACTGTGTAGTCCAGGTTCCAGCACCTGGACAGCAGCATAGGTCCCAGCAGCTAAAAAAGCAAGCTAATAGGGAGAGTCCCAAATTCAGACAAAGTCTGAACCCTGGGAACACTGGGACAAAAGACAGAATTGGGTTGGGAACAAACCACTGCAGAGGCCGAACTTGGAGATGAAGGAGGAAATAAATCTCTACATAGGCAATACCTGGATTGCAAAGGCAATCTTGCTAAGTGATAAGCCAGCAATCAGACCCTAATTACAGCACAAAAAGCTTGGGTATATACTCTCTGTATAGCCTGGGAAGAGAACTCAAATAAACAAAATGAGGAAAAATATTTAAAAGAATATTAGCCATAGAAAGCTACCATGCAAAGAAAATGATAAAAATGACACCTCAGAAGAAGAAAACTGTAACAAATTACCCACATGGGAAATCTCAAAGGAGTCTATGAATTTTACTCAAATCGAAAACCTCATAGTAGAGCTTTAAAAAGAGTTCAAAAGCCAAAGAAGAGAGAAAGAAGAAATGAGCATTGAGCAATAAAATTATGAAAAATTGACAAAAGAGATCAACTCCTTTAAATTAAAAATAACTAACTGGAAAAACAATGCAAATTCTCAAAAAATAAAATTGAATGACTGGAAAAGGAATGCAACTCATCTAAAGATCAAATTGACCAAATGCAAAGGGAATGAAACTTAACAAAAAGTAAAATTAACAACTTGGAAAGGAAAAAAATAAAAGTTAACTGAAGAAAATAAAACTTTAAAAATTAGAATTGGACAAATAGAAACCTATGAAGCTATGAGGCACCAAGATTGTATCAAGCAAAGTTATAAGGCTGGAAAATAAGAAAATGCAAATAACTATTAGGGAAAATCAAATGACTACCAGAAATCATAGATCCAAAAAAGAACTTGGAAAAATATTTTTTCTGGATATTATCAGAGAAAAGTGTACAAACATGCTAGATCAAGAAGAAAAATAAACCACTGAAGAATGTACATAACTCTTCCAAAAAGAGATGTAAGGATAAAAATTCCAAGGTCTATCATAGTAAAATTCCAGAATTCTCAAATAAAGATGAGAACAATGCAAGCAGTGAAAAAGAAGAAAACTGAAATACAAAGGAAACACAATTAGGCTTACACAGAACTTATCTTGGAAGGCATCAATGTTATCTATGACCATATTTTAAAAAAAATATCCTAACTATTGGGTGGTGATATGGAAATTTGAATAATACTGAGATGCTGCCTTTTATTTACAGAATTGTCTAATAGGAGAGGTAGAGAAAATGGGACATTAATATAGTGTTGGAGAAGTTGTGAAATTATGCACCAATTGTGTAGGATGATTAAGATCTATGTACCAGAAGAGATGAAAAATAGCAAGTAATGTCACCTAAATGTAAAAGGATATTTAGAGTGACTTTTCTGGTGATAGGAATCAGGAAATTGAGCTGATGCCTATCAGTTGGAAGAAGATTAGAGAAATTGTTATATGTGATTATGATGGAATACTATTATCCTATAAGAAATGATGATTGGAAACATAGGGCTACAAAAAGAGTAAAGCAAAATTTTGGAGCACAATATATTATGCTTCAAATGAAGTGAAAAAAATCAGATATAGCAAACAATATCTCTGACAAACAAATGGAATATACACACACAAATACATATAAAATTAAAAGGGATTGATAAGGAAGGAAACTACATCTTCCTACATTTTGCTATAGACAATGAAATAATTTAAATACTAAAATTGTATGAACTAAGTGGTATAAACATCCAAATTCTTAGAGCAGAGATTATAGGAAGAAATAGACACAACATTTATACAGGTAGGAGACCTCAAACTTCCTTTTCCAGAATTAGATAAATCTAACCATAAAATAAATAAGAAAGAAGATAAGGAATTGAATACAAAGGTTAAAAGTTCAATATAATAGATCTCTGAAGAAACTGAATGGGGAGAAGAAAGTATGTTTTATTGTGTTACAGGGCACCTAAACAAAAGTGGCCATGCATTATGGCATAAAATTCTCAAAACAAAATGGAAATAGACAGAAATATTGAACAACTTCTTTACCTGTGATACAATAAAACACATGCAATAAAGAACCATGAAGAGGTAGAACAAGAATTAAAGGGAAGTTAAATAACCTAACTTTAAAGAATAAGTAATTCAAAAAACAAATCATGCAAATGATTAATAATTTCATCCAAGACAATAACATGATGATGCCTAATACAAAAACTTGTGTAAAATAGTCAAAGAAGCCTTTAAAGTAAATTATTCAACTTTGAAATCTTCCATGAATAAAATGAAAAAACATCAATGAATAGTACATGCAACATAAAAAGCTAGAGAAAGAAGAAATTAAAAATCTCCAATTAAATATCAAATTAGACAATTTGAAAATCAAAGGATAAATTAATAAAATTAAAAGTAAGAAAATTCTTGATCAAATAAAGAAAATAAGATAAAAACAATAAAAGAGATGAACCTTTGGTTAACTTGATAAAAAAAGAAAGAAGAAATTCAAATGAACAGTTTAAAAAATGAACAGAAGATGAATTTACCATGAGGAAGGAATTAAAGTAATAATCCAGAGCTATTTTGTTCAACTGTATTGCCAATAAATCTGAAAATCTAAGTTAAATGATAATGCCCAAGATAAAAAAGGAAATTAAGTGCCTAAATGTCCCTGTCTTAGTAAAATTAATTGAAGAAGCCATTAGTGAACTCTCTGATACAAAAGTGAATTCTACCAAACATTAAAGGAATAATTTTTTTCCAATTCTATATAAGCTATTTAACTGAATAGATGAAGAAGAAGTTCTGCCAAATTCCTTCTGTAAAAACAATATAGTACTGGCACTTATACCATGAAATGTCAAAAGAGAGAATGAAAATTATAGACCAATTTCCCTAATGTATACAGATGCAAAAATTTTAAATAAATTATAGGCAATTAAATCAATTTATTATTAAGGATGATATACTCTGATCAAGTAGTATTTATATCAGGAAGGAAGATTTGGTTCAACATTGAGGAAAAACTAAATATTGATCAACCACAAATCTAACTGAAAATAGAGAATTATCTCAATAGATGCTGTAAAAGATTTGGAAAAATTACAATACCCTTTCCTATAAAAAACACTGGAGAACAGAGTGGTAGAGTGTTCCTTAAAATGATAAGTAGTATCAATCTAAAACCATCAGCAAGCATTATATATAATAGAGATAAGCTACAGGCATCCCCCCAATAAGATCAAGGGTAAAACAAGGATTCCCAATATCACCAGTATTATTCAATAATGCATTAGAAATTTTAGTGTTAGGAATTAGAGAAAAAAAGAAATTGAGATAATTAGACTAGATAATAAAGAAAAAGCTCTAATTCTTTGCAGATAATAGGATTTTATACTGTTAAAACCCAAGAAAATCATCTAAAAGCTAAAATTTCATTTGCAAATTTATCAAGCCCTATAGATTTTCTCTTAGTGAGTTTACTGATGATTTCTTCAATTTCTTTTTTCAGAAATTGGGTTATTTGAACATTTCCTCTTCTGTTAATCTAGATAGTTTACAATTATTGACTTATGAGAATCTTCCTCCCAGGAAGTGATGCAAATAGTTAAATTTTATTGAAGAACATTCTCTTTCTTTTCCCTTTTTCCTTTTATTGTATCTTTTGAATTTCTTATTTGAAGATCAAATTTTATTTTCAGCTCTGATCTTTTCATCACGAAAGCCATCTATTTCCTTAAATGTTTCTTTTCCCCTGAAAGAGAAGATTTCTTTCCTGGATGATTGATTCTCGGTTATAATGCAAGCTGCCTTCCTCTCCAGAATATCATAATACATTTCCTTTGATCTTTTGATGTTGTCTCATTAAGGTCCTATGGAATCCTGAATGGGGTTCCTAGGAATTCGAATTGCTTATTTTTGGCTGCTTGCAGGATTTTCTGTTTGATAAAATAATTCTGCAGTCTGACCACAATATGCCCTATTGTTTCTTTTTTGGGATTCCTTTCAGCCGGGGATTGATATTTTCTTTCAGTGATCATTTTGCCTCTGATTCCAGGATATTGGGGCAGTTCTCCTTGACTATTTCTTAAGCAAAGCAATCCAGAGTCCTTTTTTTTCTTAACTAGGGTTTTCAAATATTACTATGATTCTTAAATTGTCTCTCCTGGATCTATTTTCCAAGTAAATTCTTTTACCCATTTACCAAATGTACTTTACATTTTCTTTTACTTTTTTAAATTTTGTTTAACAGATTATTGGTGTCTCATGGACTGATTAACTTCCACTCATTCCAATCTACCTTTCCCTCTGATCCATTATTGATATCCAATAATGCTGAATCTGAAAATCTAAGGATTATTATGGCTGTACTTCTTTGGTATTTGATTTGCTTCATTTTGACTACTTGTAGTATTTTTTTCTCTTTTGGTTGATAATTTTGAAACTCGACACAATACTTTTTGCAATTTGTCTTGTTGAGATCACATATTGGAGGTAGTTGATGAACTCGTTGACAGACTATATATAACGTTCTTTGTCTAGGATATTAGAGCAGTTGTCCATGATAATTTCCTGAATGATATTGTTCAGGATAGTTTTTTTTATAGTAGCTTTCAATAAATCAGTAATTTATAAATTATCTCTTCTAGATCCATTTTTCAAGTTGACTATTTTTACTAAGAGGCATTTTGCACTTTGTTCTATTTTCTAATCTTTTGGTTTTCCAACAATGCAACTTTTTTTCAAATTATTTATTTTCATCCATATGCACATGTATATTTTTAAGTTATAAAATTTCCTTCAACCTTTCCTTCCCATCTCCTCTCCTCAGTTACAAACAGGTTTGAAATGTATAAAAATGTTTTGGATAATCATGTTTACATATTAGTCATTTTTGGTATGAGGAATTAGGATTAAGTGAAAGAAATACATAAGGGATAAATTTTGTAAAGTGATGAAACCTGAAAGGGTTGGTTTTACTTTTTTCTTTTTTTTTGGGGGGGGGTTATTTTGTTTTTCTTCTTCTGGATGGGGATAACATTGTTCAAAGCCTGTCTAATATAGTTGTCCTAGCTCTCTGAACTGCTGAGAGGTGCTGCTTCCATTAAGGTTGATCATCTCACAGTGTTGTTGTTAATATGTACATTGCTTGCTTGGTTCTGCTTACTTCACACAGAATCAGATACTGTAAGTCATTCCATGCTTCTCTAAAGTCCAACTATTTATGATTTCTTATAAAAAACAATATTCCATAATATTCATGTATCATAACTTGTTTAGTCATTCCTCGATTGATGGGGATGGCCTCAATTTCCAATTCTTTGTGACTACAAAAAGAACTGCTATGAATATCTTGGAAAATGTTGGACTTTTCACATTTTTGTATAATTTCTTCTGGACGTAGAATTATATTTACTGGGTCAAAGGTATGAGTAGTTTTATTACTATTTGTGCACAGTTTCATATTGCTCTTCAGAATGGTTGAATCTGTTCATAAATCCACTAGCAATGTATGAATATTCCAATCATCCCACAACGTGACCAAAATTGATCATTTTCCCTTTTTCTCATCTTGTCCAATCTGATCTGTGTGAGCTGATAGATCATTGTTGTTTTAATTTGCATTTCTCTAATCAATAATGATTTGGAGCATTTTTTCATATGATTATATATAGCTTTAATTTCTCCATTTGAAAACTGTATATTCATATCCTTTACCAATTATTAACTGGAGAATGCTAGACTGAAACTTGATATCACACAGGCATCACTTTTCCACTTGCCTAATTATAATTTTTAAGAATTTGTTTACTTTAGTCAGTTTTTGTGTTTTTTCCCTTTTTTGGATAATTTTATTTTTAAAAAGTTATTGTTTCCATTTGGTGATTTGTACATTAAACTGAGTTGTTTTCATTTTTCCATTTGACTAATTTACTTTTTTATTAATAATATTCCATTTATTTATTTTTCCAAGTACATGCAAATAGTATCCAACAATCATTTTTACAAAATCCTTACAAGGTTTTAAGTTTCATATTTTTCACTCAGTCAACATAGTTTCTTCTCTGGATGTGAATAGTATTTTTCCATCACTAGTCCTTTGGAATCATCTTTCATTCTTGTTTTTCTCAAATAAACAGGTCAATGATACTTGATAATAACACAATATTACTAAGAGTGTGAAAAATGATTCTACTCACTTCTCTTAACATCAGTTCATCCCAGTCTTCCCAGGTTTTTCTGAAATCCCATCCCTTCTGATTTCTTTTAGAACAATAGTGCTAGTTTACATTTATCTATCATAATTTATTTAGCAATTCCACAATTGATAGGCATTTCATCAATTTCCAATTTTTGTCACTACATAAAAGAGCTGCTACAAATATTTTTGAACATGTGGGGTTTATTTTTTAATATTTTATTTTTTTTTGTTTTCTAACTATATACATTGGAGGTTTTTACTAATCATTTTAGATGCAGTTTTGAGTTTTATATTTTTGTCCTTCCTTCCCTTCCCTCCACTTCCTCCTTAAGGAAAACAATCAGATATAGGTTCTACTATGAAAAATATAGATGAATTTTGGTCATGTTCTGAGAGAAGAATTAGAATATAAAAAGAAAGAAAATATTAGAGGGGAACAAAGAAACATAATGCATGACAACTTTTTAAAAATTGAGGATAATAAGCTTTTTTCTTCATTAAAACTCCACGGATCCTTCTCTAGATATGGATGGTATTTTCTTTCACAATTCTTTTAAAATTGTCATTAATTAATTTACTGTTGAAATGAAAAATCAGTCATGGTTGATCATCGCTCCATGTTATCTTTGTTGTATATTTTCTGCTTCTACACATTTCCCTCAGCATCAATTCATGCAAGTTTTCCCAGGATTTTCTGAAATAATGTTCCATCACATACATATACCATAATTTGTTCATTCATTCCTGGATTCATGGGGATCCCCTCAATTTCCTGCTCTTTGTCCCTACAAATAATTGCTATGAATATTTTGGTACATGTGGAATTTTTATCATTTTTCATGATCATGGCAGGATACAGACCCAGTACTGGTATTGTTGGATCAAAGCACATGCACATTTCTATTGCCTCTTGAGTATTATTTCAAATTGTTCCCCAGAAAGGTTCAATCAGTTCACAACTCAATCAGCAATGCATTCATGTCAGTTTATCCACATAACTTCCAACATTCATAATTTTTCTTTCTGGTCATATTGACCAATTAGAGAGGTGTGAGGTATACCTCAGAGATGTTTCAATTTGCATTTCTTTAATCAATAATTTGGAGCTATAGATAGCTTTGCTTTCTTTGAGAATTGCCTTTCCATAACGTTTAGCCATTTTTTAATTGAGGAATGATTTGGGATTTTTTTTAATAAATCTGACTCAGTTCTCTAGACATTTTAGAAATGAGATCTTTTTCAAAAACACTAGTGGCAAAAAAATGTTTCCAAATTTACTACAGTCTCTTTAATCTTGGTTGTAGTGGGGTGTTTTTTAATTCAAAAAATTTTAATTTAATGTGATCAAAATTATCCAGTTTCTTTTTTTATAACCTTCTTTATCTCTTCTTTGGTCATAACCTACAACCCTTTCCATAGGTCTGACATGTAATCTATTCCTTGTTTTCTTAATTGACTAATAATATAACCTTTTAGTTTGAAATCCTGTACACATTTCAATCTTATCACTTTACAAGTTATAAGATGTTGGTCTATGCCTAGATTCTGTAAAACTATCTTCTAGTTTTTCCAGCAGGTTTTAGTGAAGAGTAAGGTTTTATTCCAGAAACTAGAATCTGGGGGTTTATCAAACAATAGATAACTAAAGTAATTCACTGCTCTCTTTTGCATATAATCTATTCCACTGATCCACCATTTTTTCTTAGCCAATATAAGGCACTTTTTGAAAATTGGTACTTTGTAATATAATTTTAGATCTGGCATGCTTAGATGACTTTCCTTTGCGTTTTTCCTTAATTCCCTTGATATTCTTGACCATTTGGACCTCCATTAGAATTTCCTTGCTATTTTTTCTATCCCACTAAAGTATTTTTTTTGGAATTTGATTGGTATGACACTAAACACAAAATTTAATTTAGTAGAATTATCAGTTTATTGTGGTGTCCCAGCCTATCCATTATCAACTGATATTTGTCCACTTATTTCTGTTTGATTATATTAGTATGGAAATTGTTTTCTAGCTGTTTTCAAAAAAATTCTGAGTTTGACTTGGCAGGAAGACTCCCAATTATTTTATGTTGTCTGAAGTTACATTAATTGGGATTTTCTTCCTATGTCTTACTGCTATATCTTGTTATTAACATGTAGAAATGATGAGGATTCATATGGGTTTACTTTATATTCTGTGACTTTTATGAATTTGCTTATTGTTTTCAGTAGGTTATTTGGTTGATTTTCTAGGTACTAAATATAACATCACATCATTATTAATATAATCAATTATGCCCTTCCTACCTGGTTTAAAGTCTGCTTGATCACAGTGTATTATCCTAGTGACTACTTGCTGTAATTGCTCTGAAATTTATTTAAAAATTTAGCATTTCTATTCATTAGGGAAATTGGTCTATAATTTTGTTTATTTTCACATACTCTAGTTTAGGTATCATCACCATATTGGTATCATAGAAGGAATTTGGCATAACTCCTTCTTCACTTATTTTTCCTTCAAATAGCTTAAATGGAATGGAAATAAATTCCTTAAAAGTTTAATGCAATTCATCTGAGTCTGGAGATTTATTCTTAGGGAATTCATTGATGGCTTGTTAACTTTCTTTTTGATATAGTATTATTTAAGTATATAATTTCCTCTTCTTTTAACCTGGGCAATTTATATTTTTGTAATTATTAATTCATTACAATTAGATTAGCAGATTTATTGGCAATCAGGGAAAATAGTGCTGAATTATTGCTTTAATTTCCCCCTCCTTGGTGGTGAATTTACCTTTTTCATTATTGATACTTGCAAATTAGTTTCTTCTTTCCTTTTAAATCAAATTCATAAAAAGATTATCTATTTTTCTTGAGCTTTTTTCATAAACCCAACTCTCTGTTTTATTTTTTATTTCAATAGTTTTCTTACTTTCAATTATATTAATTTCATCTTTAGTTTTCAAAATTTCTAAGTTGGTATTTAACTGGGAATTTTTAATTTGTTCTTTCTCCAATTTTTTTTAGTTGCATATTCAGTTCATGTGATCTATTCTTTGTTTATTTCATTCATGTAGGCATTTAGAGATATAATAGATCCCCTAATAATGGCTTTCACTGTATCCCATAAATTTTGGTGTCACAGTTCATTGACAATAATGACTGGATGAAATCATCAATTCTTTCCATGATTTGTTCTTTGATTCACTCATTCTATAAAATCAACTTATTTAGTTTGCAATTAGTTTTAGTTCCATCTCTCCATGTCTCTTTACTGCAGATTATTTTGATTTCATTGTGGTCTGAAAAGACAGCATTCAGTATTTCTGCTTTTTGTCATTTGATTATGATGCTTTTATTTTCAATTTTTGTGAATGTGCCATGTACTACAGGAAAAAAAGTATATTCCTTTATATTCCCATTCTACTTTCTTCAAAGTTCTATCATATCTAGGTTTGGTGTCTCTGTATTCCTCTGAGAATGTGGTGAATGCACATTTAGTATTGAAATTGCTTCATTGTCTATGGTACCTTTCAGAAGGATATAAGTTCCAATTTTATCACTTTTAATGATATCTATTTTTGCAACTACTTTGTCTAACATAATGATTGTGATTTCTGCTTTTTTCACTCTTCAGTTGAAGTATACTATATTCCACTCTAGCCTTTTACCTTTACTCTGTGTGTATCTCTCTGCTCCAAATATGTTTCTTCTAAGAAGCAATTTGTAGGATTCTGGTTTTTAAGCCGCTCTGCTATCTGCTTCCATTTTATGTCAGATTTCATTCCATTCACATTTACAGTTATAACTCCTAGCTCTTATTGCCCTTCATGTTATCTCCCCTTCATTTGTATTTTCCACTTCTTTTACCTTATCCTTCCTCTCTAGTGTTTCACTTCTTAAAAGCACCTTCCTCAAAATTTTCCTCCTCCTTCTATACACCACCCTCACTTTCCATTCCTCTTTCCCTTTCCCCTTCATCCTTTCTTCCCTTCTAGAAGTATGTGCATTCCCCCCATTTCCCCTCCTAATGCTTGAAAGGTAAGATAAATTTATAAACTCAAGTGAGTTTGTGTGCTAATCCCTCTTTGAGCCAAATCTAATGAAAGTAAGGTCCAGGCAGTTCTCAATTCCTCCCTTCTTTCCCTCTATTGCAGAAGGTCCTTTACACCTTTTCATGTGTTGTAATTTACCCCATTCAACTTCCCCTTCCTCCTGTCTCCTTATGTTCCCCCTTTTTTAAGTGAAATATTTTTAAATCATCCCATCGAAGTCATGGGTATACCATTAATGCCCATACCTTCAGTCTAAGCATGTTACAAGACAGAAGAGTTATAAGAATTTTCCTCCCAGGTGAGGGTATAATCAGTTTAATCTTATTAGATAACAACTTCTTTTCTCTTCCCTGCTTACCTTTTCATGTATCTCTTGAGTTTCCTCTTTGAATATCAAATTTCTCTTTAATATTAGTGTTTTAATCTGGAAAGTTTGAAAGTCAGCTATTTAGGGGTGGCTAGGTGACACAATGGATAAAGCACCGGCCCTGGAATGAGGAGTACCTGAGTTCAAATCCGGCCTCAAGCACATAATAATTACTTAGCTGTGTGGCTTTGGGCAAATCACTTAACCCCATTGCCTTGCAAAAACGTTAAAAAAAAAAAAAAAAAGGTCAGCTATTTGCTTAATTGTTCACATTTTCCCTGAAAAAAAAGGCTCAATTTTTTCTGGGTAATGGATTCTTGCTTGCAATCCAAGCTCCCTTGATCTCCTGAATATCCTATTCCAGGCCCTTCAATTCCTGAATGTTGATGCAGTCAGGTCTCTGTATAATAGCATTAGCTCTTTGGTATTTGCATTTCTTCTTTCTGGCCACTTGCATGATTTTCTTCTTGATCTGATAATTCTGGATTTTTGCCACAATATTTTTTGGTATTTTGATTTGGGGATTCCTTTCAGGAGAGTATTAATGTATTCTTTGAATAAGTATTTTTCCTTTTTTCCCCAAATATCAGGGTAGTTCTCCTTAACTTTGTGCTGAAGTATGAAATCCAGGTTCATTTTTTGACCAAGTTTTTCAAGTAGTCCTATGATTCTTTTTTTTGGCAAGGTAATGGGGTTAAGTGACTGCCCAAGGCCGCACAACTAGGTAATTATTAAGTATTTGAGGCCAGATTTGAACTCAGGCACTCCTGACTCCAGGGCTGGTGCTCTATCCACTATACCACCTAGCTGCCCCAGTCCCATGATTTTTGAATTGACTCTCCTAGATCTATTTTCCAGATCAGTTCTTTTAGCTATGAGATATTTTCTATTTTCTTCTGTTTTTTTGATTTTGTTAAATAAATTCTATTTAATTTTAATTCTATTTAATTTCGATTCTATTTTTAAAAGAGTTGCTAAACTTTTCCATTTGTCCAATTGTGTTTAAAAGAAATTATTTTAATTTTGCATTTATCCAATTGTATTTTTAATGGATTTCTTTTCTTCAGTCCTTTTTTTTCTTATTAGGTTTTATTATTCCCTTGCATTTCTTTTCCTAATTTTCCGTTTGAATTTTTAAACTCCTCTCTGATTTCTTCTGAGAAGTCTTTCTGTGCTGGAGAGCAAATCATATGTTCCTTGGAAGCTTTACATGTAGTGCCTCTCTGTCCTCTTTTTTCTGAGTTAACATCCTTCTCTCCAAGGTAACATTCAATAGAGCCTGATTGTGCTGGCCTTTTTTTTTTCATTTTTTTTTTGATGTTAGCTTTTCCCAAGTCTTGTGTTTGTGGAAGGACTGGTTAACACAAATTCTGTATTGACCACCTGAGAGACCTTACTTACTGGGATTGGGAACTCCATTGCTTATTCATTGTACCAACCAATAAGAAAGATCATAATCTTTATCTGGATTGTCTGTGTTGCGGGGTGGGGTGGTCAACAATGCATTCCCTAGTCCTTTGGCTGGATCTAGGTTTTTCTTACTACAACCTATTGCTGGGCTAGGATATCAGGACTGGAAATACTAGAGAGTCTTTTGACAGTGCTGGGTAAGTTCGGCTGCCTACACTGGGCCTTGGGGAAGCTGCAAATCCTGGATCTGTTTTTCTGTTTGTACTTGAGAAAGTCAGATCCTCCCAAAGGAATGCTGAGGTCTCTGGGAACAGTGGGGCTTGCAGTTCAGACTGTTCAAATCAGTTTCACTAGTCAAATGGTTGCCTAGGCTGCCATAATGAAACTCTCCTAAAAAGTCTGCTGGAGCTCTCCCAGTGTGTCCACCATGAACACAAAAAAGGCTTCCCATGGCTGCAGTTCTCAGGTTAGTTCACTCCCCCTCACCCTGCTGAGATTGCACTGGGTCTCTACTTTCTGCCCTGGGCATGCCCACACTTCCCATATGACAGACCACACTGGAAGATGGTGCCCTCTGTTCTTTTGTGAGTTTTGTTGATCCAAATATCTGTTAAGAGGCTTGATTCATGTCATTTCTGTGGGAAAGCCAGGAGAACTTAAAAAAAAAATCCCCACAATCTAGGCTGAAAGACACAATATGTAGGGATTTAACCCTTTTAATGATCGCCTTAGGTTATAGAATTAATAGTAGTTTTGCTGGAACAAAGGGTATGCATAGTTTTATTGCCCTTTGGGCAAAGTTTCAATTTGCTTTCCAGAAAAGTTGGATAAGTAACAACTCCACCAACAATGCATTAATGTCGCAGTTTTCTCACATTCTCTCCAACATTTATCATTTTCCTTTTTTTAATATATTGGTCAATCTGATAGTTTTGAGGTGGTACCATAGAGTCTTGTTAATCTACATTTCTTTAATCAGTACTAATTTAGAACATTTTTCATATGATTATATTTTTTCATCTGAGAACTGCCTGTTCATATCCTTTGACCATTTATCAATTTGGGAATGACTTGTATTTTTCTAAATTTGACTCTGTGTATATATATATTTTAGTAATGAGTCCATTATCAGAAACTCTAGCTATAAAATTTGCCTTTTGTTTTGCTTTATCCATTTGGCCTAAACTGGTTTTTAATATATTATTTTCCTTTTTTAAGGAGATGAGATTAGTTTTAGATTTATTGAGCTTGAGACAAACATGTGTGCTAAAAGTAAAGGTTATAGAAATTCTTCTGAAACTATTAATATTAGAAAACACTTAATGTTATTTATAAATCTTAGCATTGAGGAAAACTATAAAAACCTATCCATAAGGTGAAAATTTCTTTTTTAAATTTATTTTTATTAAAAATATTATTTGAGTTTTAAAACTTTCCCCCCAATCTTGCTTCCCTCCCCCACCCCCCACCCCCACTTAAAGCAATATGTCAGTCTTTAATTTGTTTCCATGTTGTACCTTGATCCAGATTGGGTGTGATGAGAGAGAAATCATCCTTAAAGAGGAGAAGAGAAGTCTAAGAGGTAACAAGATCAGACAATAAGATATCTGTTTTTTTCCTAAATTAAAGGGAATAGTCCTTGAACTTTGTTCAAACTCCACAGCTACTTATCTTGATACAGATGGCACTTTCCTTTGCAGAGAGCCCAAAATTGTTCCCAATTGTTGCACTGATGGAATGAGAAGGTCCTTCAAGGTTAAGCAGCACTCCCATGTTGCTGTTAGGGTGTACAGTGTTTTTCTGATTCTGCTCATCTCGCTCAGCATCAGTTCTTGCAAATCCCTCCAGGCTTTCCTGAAATCCCATCCCTCCTTGTGTCTAATAGAACAATAGTGTTCCATGGCATGCATATACCACAGTTTGCTAACTCTTTCCAAATTTGAAGGACATTTATTTGATTTCAAATTCTTTGCCACCACAAACAGGACTGCTATAAATACTTTTGTACAAGTGGTATTTTTACCCTTTTTCATCATCTCTTCACGGTATATACTCAGTAGTGATATTGACGAATCAAAGGGTCTGCTCATTTTTGTTGCCTGTTGGCTGTAGTTTCAAATTTCTCTCCAGAAAGGTTGGATGAGGGGCAGCTAGGTGGTACAATGCAAAAGAGCATTGGCCCTGGAGTCAGGAGTACCTGAGTTCAAATCCAGCATCAGACAATTAATAATTACCTATCTGTGTGGCATTGGGCAAGCCACTTAACACTTTTGCTCGCAAAAAAAAAAACAAACAAAAAAAAAACCAGAAAGGTTGGATGAATTCACACATCCACCAACGTGTAATAGTGTCCCACATTTCCCTCAATCCTTCCCACAATGATCATTATCCTTTCTGGTCTTATTGGCCAATCTGAGAGGTGTGAGGTGGTACCTCAGAGAAGCTTTAATTTGCAATTCTCTAATAATTAATGATTTATAGCAATTTGTCATAGGGCTATGGATTCCTTTGATATCCTCATCTGTAAATTGTCTTTGCATATCCTTTGACCATTTGTCAATGGGGGAATGGATTTTTGTTTTAAAAATATGACTCAGTTCATGTTTTAGAAATGAGTTTAGAAATGAGTCCTTTGTCAGAATCAGTAGTTGTAAAGATTGTTTCCAAATTTACTACATTTCCTTTGATCTTGGTTATAGTAGTTTTATCTGTGCAAAAGCTTTTTAATTCAATATAATTGAAATCATCTAGTTGGATTTGGTGATGTTCTCAAACTCTTCATTAATCGTAAACTGCTCATCTTTCCATATATCTGACAGGTAAACTAGTTTATTAATTTCTCCTTTAATTTTTAGAATTTCTAATTTAGTATTTAATTGGGGATTTTTGATTTGTTCTTTCTCAAATTTTTTTAGTTGCATGTTTAGTTCATTGATTTCCTTGTTCTCCAATTTATTCATGTAAGCATTTAGAGCTATAATATATCCCTTGAGAGTTGCTTTGAATGAATCCTGTAGTTTTTGGTATGTTGTTTCATTATTATCATTATCTGGGATAAAATGGTTAATTCCTTCTATAATTTGTTTGTTGGTCCAATCATTTTTAAAATGAGGTTATTCAGTTTCCAATTTGTTCTGGGTCTATATCTCCTTGGCCCAATATTGCATATGACTTTTATTACATTTTGATCTGAGAAAGATATATTCATTATTTCTGCCTTTCTGCAGTTGAGCATTAGGTTTTTATGTCCTAGTACATGGTCAATTTTTTTATAAGTTCCATGTACTGGAGAGAAAAAGGTATATTCCTTTGTATCCCCATTCAATTTCCTCCATAAGTCTACTGTATCCAGTGTTTCTAACAATCTATTTACCTCCTTAACTTCTTTCTTGTTTATTTTATGATTCGATTTATCTAGATGAAAGTGGGAGGTAGAGGTCTCCCACTAGTAGAGTTTTGCTGTCTATGTCTTCCTACAGTTCTTTCAGTTTCTCCTCTAAAAATTTGGATGCTGTCCCATTGGGTGCATATATATTCAGTACTGAAATCACTTTATTGTCTATGGTACCTTTTGGAAGGATAAAGTTTCCTTCCTTATCTCTTTTAATGCTATCTATTTTTGCTGCTTCTTTATCTGAGATAATGATTGCTACCCCTGTTTTTTTTTTTACTTCAGCTGAAGCAAAATATATTTTGCTCCAACCTTTTACCTTTACTCTATATGTATCTCTCTGTTTCAAATGAGTTTCTTGTAAGCAGCATATTGTACGATTCTGGTTTTTAAGCCACTGTGCTATTTGCTTATGTTTTAAGGGAGAGTTCATCCCATTCACATTCAAAGTCATGATTACTAATTCTTTATTGCCCTCCATGCTTTCTTCCCTCTGTTTGCATTTTCCACATTCCCCCCTTTATCCGTATTCTCCAATATGTTGTTTCTGAATACCACTACCCTCAATGTGTTTGCCCTCCTATATCACCCCTTCCCCTTCTCTTTTTCCCCTTTCCCTTCCCTTCCTTTTGTTAGTTCCCCCTTTTCACCCACTTTCCCTCCCTTTCTCTGTCCACCCTCCTGTTTTCCCCTTTTAATACTTGAAAGGGTAGATGTTTTTTTTTTTTTTTAACTTAACTAAGTATGTGTAAGGTGACTTTAAGCCAAGTCTGATGAGAAGAAGATTCAGGTGGTTTTCATCTCCTCCCTTCTTCCCCTCTATTACTATAGAGTGTAATGAGATCTACCCCATTCACTCCCCTCCCTCCTCCCGTCTCCTTCCTGACCCCATTTTTAAAAGAGGTAGTGTTATTTAGATCATTCTATCTGAGTCATAGAAAATTCTGAGTGTCTCTTCTAGCTAAGTATATTGTATCTAATAAAGTTAAAATTCTTGACAGTTATTAGTCTTTCTCCCAAGTGGGGTTAAAGCCAGTTACATCTCATTGGATAGCAGTCTCATGGATAGGTCATGAAAGTCCATCACTTCTTTCTTCGTATATTCTTTCTATTAGAGTTACAATTCTCAAGATTTATGAGAATCTTTTTTTCCCCATGCTGGGACATAGCCAGTTTCAACTTATTGGATATCATTTTTTTTTCTTTTACTGCCCCCCCGTTTTTTTTTTTTTTTTTACTTTTCCATGTGTCTCTTGAACCTACTGTTTGACATCCAAATTTTCTATTTAGCTCTTGTCTTTTCATCAGGAATTTTTGGAATTCTTCCATTTCATTAAATGTTCATCTTTTTCCCTGGAAGAGCATTTTATTTGCTCATTTTAAAGTTGAAATCTTCTCCTGGGTAACGGGGAATACAGTCCCAAACTGTTTGTGCTGGGAATCAGGAGTCTCTTCTCTGCCTTTCCAGACTGGTACCTCAGGTACTTTCAGCTTCTTCCCTGCATTAGGGTAGAATGACACAGTCCCACATATTACTTCAGTGTTTTAGGGACTTGAAATGTCTTAATTACTAGAGTTAACATCCTCAGTGCTGACCCCCAATAACATTAGCCTGCTGAGATTGAAACCTGATGTTTTAGGTAAACAATTGTTCTGTGGCTGAGTGTCTTGCTAGCATCCCAGCTCTTCCTCCTATGCTGGGCTGCACTCCCTTTTACTCACATGAGACAGACTTTTTCTGAAATTCCTCCAAAATATCTTGAACTGAAAAGATGTTTCTCTGTGTCTTTTTGTGGGTTCTGTCACTTTAAGATCTGTTTAGAAGCTTCATTTAAAGTAGTTTATGGAAAAACTCCAGGAGTTTCCTAGCTTCTCTTTCCCATCTTGGGTCCACCCAAGAATTCCAGTAATTGTTTTCTTGTTCAAAGTTGTTTGCCCTTTTTTCATGATTCTCTTGCATTACTCTGTTTTCTTTTCCATTTTTTCTTCAATATAACTTATAGAATTCTAAGCTTCTTTTTTGAAATCTTCCATGTTTCTTTTTGTGCTTGAGACCACTTCTCTTTTTTTAATGATTTTTGACCTAATCTTGATTTTTGTCACCATAATAACATTTTATTTTCAGACTTTTTTGTTTTTTGTTTTTGTTTCTTTTCTAATTCTGGGGCGTTTTTCCCTTCTATTTAAATTTAATCCTTCTCCCTTGTAGGATGGGTCTTCTTGGGCCAAAAGGTAACTGCCTTGATTGTTCATTTGATGCTGTACTGATGTTTCCCTATGGCCTGAGGGGAACCTCGTGTCTGGTGTTGCACTATGTGGATGTGATTTTGGTTACTGGAACTTCAGGAATGCATGGGTGTCTGGTGGCTTACCTGTTGTTTAGCCAGGGTCCTAATGCTAATATCTGGTGTGTGCTGAGAACTGTGGAATCTTTCTATGTTATCCTTGAGATACACTTAAGTATCTAGCTGCTGTGGATGTCCTATTTCTCTAAGGCTCTGGTGATGCATGTAACAGGGACTCACACTGCCAAGTACTTGTTTACTTAGACATTAATAGAGTTGGCATCTATTTGTTTGTCTGGGTTTATGCAGATTGCATGTAGTAGTTCTCTGACTAGAGTCTGCTCATTTCCCTGCCTATGCTGAGGCATGTGGGAGGCTCTCACTTTACAACTGTCTTCTCCACTGCACTGGTCTCACTGCTGTTTTTTGGGGATGTTTTGTGTCTTGGAAAACCATTCCCTTTTATTTGAGTGAAAAAATGCATTCTTAATTTTCTTCAAAATTTCTTGGTCTCCAAGATTGCTTAACGACAACTTATTGCTGCCTCTGCTATGTCAGGACATAGCTCTTTCATGATTTTTTGAAGGAAAAGATAGGAGCCTTACAACAATTTGCAGTTTGCTTTGTCATATTGGTACACAGAAGCCATCTTCAATTCTATTTTTAAAAAGGTTTTTTCCCCCTTTGGTGATACTGTGACTCAGCATCAAGGCAATTATGATTTTTTTCAGATGTTATTTTTTCTATATAGTTGCCTTTTTCCAAGCTGGTAATATTTTTTTCATAGTTTCTTTTATGACTCTCACTTCTTTTCCCCACTTTTTACTTCTACCCTCTTTTTTCTGTTTATTATAATTTTCCTTTGTAGCTGTTTCACATTGTTCTCTTCTTATTTCATTGAGTTTTGCCATTGCATTTTTTATTATTATTCTTTGTTCATTTCTTACCTTTTTTTCTTGACTTTGAACTTTTTATTAAAGTTGGATTTTTGCTCACCCATGTGTATGCAACATTTCCCCAATTTCAAGGTTTTGGCTGCTATTTTCAGAGATAGTTCATGGATTCTGTAATTTTTTTATATTTCCAAATTTGTGTGATGCAGGAAGATCACTATTCCCTTGGTATGTTCTCTGCTCTTTATGCAGAAAGGGCTCCTGCTCCCCTATATCTGCAAACACTAGTCTGCTCTTGGTCCTGGAATTGGTGTTCTGCAGTCAGAAGAGCTACTTCTCCACTCTCAAGTTATGATGAAGAACTTTGGATTTTCAAAATACTAATCAATCAGTTCCAGCCGTGCCAATTGCCAGAAATTAATTCCCTGTAATTACTTCCTGACCAATTGCCTGGCCACCTTTTCATCTCTGAGCCAAGAGATCTAGAAGTTGCTGATGTTGCTGGTTTTGCCACGAATGATATTATATTTGCTTCTGTAGTCTGCAACTAGTGTACCAGCCATCATTCAGACTCCCTTTCACCCAGAAAAATACACCTCACTCCTGCTGATCTTCTAAGTTTTCTTTGGCTGCAAAAATATTTGACTATGACCTTTTGTTTCCTCTGCTAATTCAAACTTTTATTTGATTGGTTATTTTAATATTTGCAAGTGTTGGGAGAGTTGATATTTGAGAATGCTGCCTGTAGTGCCCCATCTGGGCTTAATCTAGAAACATGAATTACTCATAACCTAATTTCAATTGTAATAACTTCCACTGGTTTGTTGAGGATAGAGCTTTGCATATTTGAGTATATTAATAATAATTTCAAAAGCTATCATTAAATACATTTTTGGTGATTTCATCAAATTTGGTATCTTTCTCCATATTCACAACCAAACTCTTATCACCCTGTCTAAATTTCTCCATAATTATACATAGAAGACCTACTCAGTAAATATGGTAACTTTCTCTCTCTCTCTCTCTCTCTCTCTCTCTCTCTCTCTCTCTATATATATATATATATATATATATATATATATATATATTTAGATATATTACAAATATTGCAATTATTAAGACATCTACTTAATATACATCAATTTTAATATAGCTCACAATTTCTTCTTCCTTCATTTCTATATTTATTATATCAAATAATGCTTCTTACATAAAAATCATCTATGACAATTATATATCCTAAACAGAGTCATTATTCATATTTTGGTTGCCCTTTGATTCACCAGAAGATTTTCTGCTACCTATGGTTTTCAATAATTGTGGCCATATAGCTGAATGATGAAAGTAGTGTTTAAGAATTGAAATTTTGCAGCAGTACCTTAGGAACAACAAAAAGCACAACAGAACTAATTAAAGGTGACAATTCACATTTCCAAGTAAGAAATAATTAATCTGCCTTATTGTGTTGAACATTCCCTTTAATACATATGCTGTTATGGTAGCCCATTGAACTATTCATCCATTTGTATGATTAATCAAAGCAATATGAGATTTTCATTCATTTTAGTTTTATAATTTGAACTGGCAAATTTCTTTAAATAATCATAGCTGTAACTGAAAAGAATGTGTGGTTTTCAAGGATGCAATATAATTGGCAGAATGGGCCCCTAGGTGGTTCAATAAATAGAGCACTGACCATGGAGTCAGGAGGATGGATGTTCAAATTCAGCCTCAGATACTTGCACTTATTAGCTGTGTGAGCTTGGCAAATCACTTAACCCTGATTGTCTCACATCCTAGGCCATCTCAAGTCAAATTATTCATATCTGACCACTGGACCCAGATGACTCTGGAGGAGAAAATGAGACTGGTGATTTAGCAACGCACTCCCACAGTCTAAGCCATTTTATTTGCTTGTCATGGCATCACCTCTCTTATGTTGAGGGCTTCTTTGAAAATGAATGACAAACATCATCATAATTCACACAAGAACTTTCACACTCTCAAAGAATCTCTCTTCAGTTATAATTCTGATTAGGTCATACTCCATTTTTGGTATAAATAAGTTTTTCTTCCTGTGTCTTTTCTGTTTGACATTATCAGTGTAAAAATCCAATAGTGTAATTTCAGTGTCAGGGTTTAGAAAGTTTAGTTATTTTTCTGTATATAACTCCAAACTAAATTTCAAAAACTTGAGAAAAAATATGGACTCATCAATGTGGCATTATTATGACTATCTTTGCATAGTTCATTTGATATTTACTTATTTTGTCTTTTCTAATTTGATTTAACCTCATATTTTTGTTAATGTATATTTTCCTTTTATTGATGATTTGGAAAATGTTTCATTTGGATGTTGATAGCTTTCACTTCTTTTGAAAACTGTTAATTCATATCCTTGAATTATTCCTAATTGGATAATGGCTCCTAGATTATAAATAAAACTTTTAATCTGATTTTTGCTTTTGTATTATCCTAGGTACATGCAAAAGAAATTTCAACATTTACTTACAATATCTTGAGTTTCAAATTCTCTCCCTTCTGCTCATTCCACTGTCCCCATTAAGAAAGTAAGTTACTTGGTGTAGGTTAAAAATGTATAGCCATGAAACACATTACTTCAATAGTTATGTGATAAAAATAAACTTAACTCCTCCTCCCCCCACTAAAAAGAGAAACATCAAGAAAAATAAAGTGAAAAATGTGTGCTTCAGTCTGTATTCAGACACCTTCTGTTCTTTCTTTGGAATGGATACATTCTTCATCATAAGTCAACAAAAAAAACTGCTTCAATTTTTTCCCCAAAGTTGCTATTGCTAGCTATATTTTCCCCCCTATTCCCATCCTATTCCCCCATCCCCATTTATTTTATTCCATCTCTCCTTTTTACCCTGTCCCTCCTCAAAAGTGTGCTGCAGGGGCAGCTAGGTGGTGCAGTGGATAGAGCACTGGCCCTGGAATCAGGAGTACCTGAGTTCAAATCTGACCTCAGACACTTAATAATTACCTAACTATGCAGCCTTGGGCAAGCCACTTAAACCCATTGCCTTTCAAAACCCTAAAAAAAGTGTGCTGCATCTCATTGACCTCTCCCATGTTCTTCCCTCTCTTCTATCAACTACACCTCCTATCCCTTCCCCCTCTCCCCTTTCCTCCCATCCCTTTCTTCTCCTATTTTCCTCCAGGATAAAATAGATTTCTATAACCAAATGAGTGTGTATGTTATTTCCTCTCTGAGCCACTTCCAATGAGAGTGAAGGTTTATTCATTCCCTCTCACTTATCCTCTTACACTTCATTGCAAAAGATTTTTCCTTGCCCTTTTTAAATGAAATAACTTGTGCCATTATATATCTCCTTTCCCTTTCTCCCAACACATTCCTTTCTTGCCCATTAACTCCATCTTTTTAATATATCAAACCTTCAAATTCTACAACCTCCTGTCCCTTGTCTATATATGCTCCTTCTAACTGCCTTAATAAATGAGAAGGTTCATATGAGTTATCAGAATCATCTTTAGAAGCAGGAATATAAGCAATTCAATATCATTAAATTCCTCATAATTTGCCCATCTCTTCTATTCTCTATTTGCTTCATCTGAGACCTGTACTTGAAGATCAAACTTTCTGCTTTAGCTCTTGAGCTTTTTACTCTCATCAGTAAAGTTTGAAAGTCACCTATTACATTGAATGTCCATCTTTTTTCCTGAAAAAATATGTTTAGTTTTACAAGGTAGTTGATTTTTAGTTGTAATCCAAGCTATTTTGCTTTTCAGATTGTCACAGTTCAAGTCCTATGAGTCCTTAATATAGAAGATACTTAATCTTGGGTTATCCTCACTGTAGCCTCACATATTGTTTCCTTGTGGCTATTTTTAATATTTTCACCTTGATTTGAGAGTCCTGAATTTTGTCTATAATATTCCTGATAGTTTTCATTTTGGGATCTCTTTCAGGGGGTGATCAGTAGAGTCCCTGAACTTCTATTTTTATCCTATACTTCTAGAATATCAGGGCAATTTTCTTGGAGAAATTCTGGAAAACTGAACAAGTAAGGTTTTATGGTCATGGCTTGTAGATAGTCCAATAATTTTTAAACTATCTTTGGATCTGTTTCCCTGTTCAGGTTTTTTTTTTCATTGAATTGCTTTAAACATTTTCTTGTAGCTTTGAATCCTTTTTTTATTGTTTCTTAATTATTCACAAAGTCATCCACTTCCTATTAACTCCTTTCTACATTTTAAGAAATTATTTTCTTCAGAGATTGTTTGCATCTCCTTTTCTGTCTGGTCAATTATACTTTTTAAAGCATTCTTTTCCTCCTGGGACTTTTGAATTGCTTTTTCCCAGTTGAACTAAACTGGTTTTTAATGTGCTATTTCTTCAATATTTTGGGGGGATTTTTTCACCAATCTTATGACTTGATTTTCCTGCATCGTTCTCATTTAACTTCCCAATTTTTACTTTACTTCCCTTACATGATTTTCAAAATCTTTTTATCTTTTCCATAGACTGAGACCAATTTATAATTTTTCCTTGGAGCTTTTGGATACAAAAGCTTTAATTTTGTTATCTGATGAGGTGTATTTTGATCCTCCATGGGAATAAATTAATTGTCTTTAATTGAATTCTTTTTCTTCTGTTGTTTACATTTCCCAGGCCTATGATGTGATTTAAAGTCTTTGTTAAGGTGGTAAGATGGGGCTCTACTTCCAGAATGGAGAATGATCTGTCCCAAGCTTTTAATGGTTTTTGTGTCTATTTTTAGGGATAACCCCCAGGGATCTCAATTCCTTCAGAGTTTTTATGAGGGTCTCAAGGCCTTTGCTCATGCTATACTCTTTTATAGTTGTGTCTAATACTGTAGTTATTTTAATATAGGTCATATCTATGTTTATAGTGTATGATTATATACCATTTACCTATATTTTGACATAGTAATTGGATATACATCAAATGTCATCATTTTTGGGAAAATGGGCAAATAGAGGTACAAGAGATTTAAATAAATGGGATTTAGAATTGCTTCAGATGACAGACCCAATGAGTTACTATTAAGGGAGTAATATCAACTTGAAAACATTGGTACACTGGGAAACCATGGGGACATGTGTTTGGTTCTCCAATATTTAATTTTGATCATTTGCTCTCAATTTTATGTATGAAAATAGCTGGAAGAGTCAGCTAAGTGAATGATAGATTTAGAAATCAAAGTACATTTGTCTGAATGAAATAAATTTCATAGAGACAAATATGCCATTAAATGTGTTGAAGAAATCAGGTGCACACATAGAAGTTGAGAGAGTTATGCCTATATAGGAATGTGTATAAAATGGCCTATGGGGTTTAATGAACTATAAGATACATATAATTCAACAGATAGAGGGAGAAAAAGGGGAAAGAAAAGAGAAGGTGAAGGTGAAGAAGAAGATGAAGAAGAAGAAGAAGAAGAAGAAGAAAAGGAAGAAGAAAGAAGAAAAAGTAGAAGAAGAAGAAGAAAAGGAAGAAGAAAGAAGAAAAAGTAGAAGAAGAAGAAGAAGAAGAAGAAGAAGAAGAAGAAGAAGAATGAGGGGAGGAGGAAGAAAAGGAGGATAAGAGAAAAGAAAAGAGGAAAGAAATAATGAAAGAAAAATAAGACAGTCATCATTAAGAGAGATGTAATTGAAAGAATAAGTGATTGGGGGGCAGAGTGAAGATGGTGACAGGAGAGGACGTTCTCTCAGTTGCTCTGGAGCAAAACTTATAAACTAAGGACTCTAACTACATTTTAAAGAGACAGAACCTACAGAGGGATACAGTGAGGCAATTCTCCAACCCAAGGTAGCCTGGAAAAGAGCAGAAAGGCTCAGCTCAATGGGATCAGAGGGGTGGCCCACCAGAGGGGTAGCCCACCAGAGCGAAGGAACTTCAGCCTCCTGGAGGCAGCCCCAGGGCTCTAGGAGCAGTGGCTCACAGCAGCGGGGGCAGTTTCCTGCCTTCTGCCCCAGGGAGCACCATGCACAACTTGGGGGAACAGCAGGGGGACCTCTCCCAGAGTGAGCACATGAAGCCCTACCTTCAGGGCACACAACAAGCAGCATGGCCAAAGCAACCCAGATGCAGGAACCAGAAGCAGGTGGAGCCAGTAAGCAGAAGCCCCCAGGGCATGAGCCCATTGAGCCTAGGGAGGGGAGTGAAGAGAGAGACTGCACAGCTGTGTCTCCTTCCCCTTGAACAGCACTCTGGGGTTCTGACCACATTCAGATCCTGATGGCAGTCTAGGCTCCCCAATAGAACAGCAGGTGCCCCCAACTCAGCCCCATGACAGAGGGGGGTGCTTATGGTCATTCACAAACCAAGAGGGGGAGGACAGAGCCTCACACATTTGTGGAGGTGTACCAAAAGCTCAGAAAGTACCCCAAAACCAGGATCAAGCTGGGAAAATGAGCAAGCAGAGAAAAAAGAGGAACACTATTGAGAAATACTTTTCCTGTGATCCTAAGAAGGATCAAAACATTCAAGCTGAAGATGAGGAGGTACAAGCTCCTGTATCTAAAGACTCCAAGAAAAACAGCAACTGGGTTCCGTCTATGACAGAGCTCCAAAAAGACTTTGAAAATCAGGTGAGGGAGATAGAGGAAAAATTGTGAAAATAAATGAGAGAGATGCAATAAAAAGATGAAAATGAATCCAGTAGCTTTGTCAAGGATATCCAAAAAATGCTGAAGAAAATAACATGCTAAAAACCAGCATAGTTCAAATGGATAAAACAGTTCTAAAAGTTACGGAGGAGAAGAATGCTTTAAAAAGCAGAATTGGCCAGATGGAAAAGGAGATAAGAAAGCTCTCTGAAAAAAAAATCCTTCAGATTAAATGAATGCATTAAAAATATATAAAATCACATTTTATCTCCTACCAAAAATATAGTCATAACTTTGGAGATGTATTTGTATTTTCTTAATGTCCCCATTGCTTATCCCCATTAGATAATGTCCCATATATATATATATATATATATATATATATATATATATATATATAATAAACACATCTGTCTGTGTATACATAAATACATAAATGAATATATACATGTTTTATACACACATAAATGTTTATTTGTATGAGCATATGCATATCCATTTTGCAAATATGTTTGAATATATTAGCATATTTGTACATTATTTGTGTGTATGTATATGCATTTATATACACATATACACATACATGCATATGTTTATACATATTCATAAGTGTGTATAGGCATGTGTAGATTTATGTGAGAGAGAGAGATAGGAAGAGAGAGAGAATATATAGTTAGTTAGAACAAACCAAAAAACTTTCTTTTCTCAGATGTTTAAGATATGAAAAGTGGGCTTCATTTTAAGTGCCAACAGGATAATTTCCAAATCTTCTCATCTTTATAAAACAGACAATTATAATTGAGCAATGGTTTCATATGACCAACTTGTACTAGTATGCAAAGCAATAATTGTTGGGGCAAAGCTAAATTGATGGACAGGTGAGCTCCTTTATTTTTTATTTATTTTTCATCCATATGCTCATGTATATTTTTAAGTTACAAAATTTCCTTCTACCTTGCCTTCTCACTCCTGTACTCTCAGTGGTGAACAGTCAGATTATCATTACATATATATATATATATATATATATATATATATATATATATATATATTTGAAAAATTTGTTAATATCAGGGAAGTAGGGATGGTGTAATACTAGGAAAACACTCAACATAATTGAACATACCAATAGAAAAAGCACCAGAAATAATATGATTTATAAGTCATTTTTGTATGAGAAATCATGATTAAAGGAAAGAGATACATAAGAGATAATTTTTATAAAGTGTTCATCAGATTCTGAAGGGTTGTTTTTCTTTTTTCTTTTGTTTTTCTTCTTCTGGATTGGAATAACATTGTCCATAGCCTGTCTAATTGGGTTTTCCTAGCTCTCTGAACTGCTGAGAGGAGCTGTTTCCAATAAGGTAGATCATCTCACATTGTTGCTGTTAATGTTTACATTGTTCTTTGGTTCTTCTGGCTTCACTCAGAAGCAGATCCTGTAAGTCATTCCATGCTTCCCTAGAATCCGACCGTTTATGATTTCTTATAGAAGAAGTATATTCCGGAGTATTCAAGTACTATACCTTGTTTAGCCATTCTGCAATTCATGGCCTTCCCCTCAATTTTCAATTCTTTACAACTTCAAAAATAGCTTCTATGAAGATTTTAGAATAAGTAGGACTTTTACCATTTTTTATAATTTCCTCTTGATAAAGACCTACAATTGTAATCGTTTAGTCAAAAGGTATGAACACTTTGACGGTTCTTTCGGCATAGATCCATATTGCTCTCCAGATTGATTGGATCCATTCAGATCTCCATCAGCAATGCATCAGTGTCACTAATGCTCCCACAACCTCTCCAACATTGACTGTTTTCCCCTTTTCTCATCTTGACAACTCTGATAGATGTGAGGTGATGACTCATTGTTGTTTTAATTTCAATTTATCTATTCAATATTAATTTGGAGCATTTTTTCATATAATTTTATATAAAGATTTAATTCATTTGAAAATTATCTATTCAGAAACAAAATACTGGGGAATATGGATAAGGGAGGGAAGGAGAAAAATACAAACAGAGGGAAGATAGCATGGAGGGCAATAAAGAATTAGTAGTTATAACTTTGAATGTGAATGGGATTAACTATCTCTTAAAACATAAGTGAATAGCAGAGTGGATTAAAAACTAGAATCCTACAATATGCTGCTTACAGGAAACTCATTTGTAGCAGAGAGATTTACATAGAGTAAAGGTAAAGGTTGGATGAAAATATATTTTGCTTCAGCTGAAGTGAAAAAAGCAGGGGTAGCTATCCTTATCTTAGACAAAGCAGCTGCAAAAATAGACAGCATTAAAAGGGATAAGGAAAGAAACTATATTCTCCTAAAAGATACCATAGAAATGCAGAAACAGTGAATACATCTTTCTCAGATCACAATGCAATAAAAGTCATATGCAATATTGGACCATGGAGATATAGACCAAGAAGTATTTGGAAGCTCAATAACCTCATTATAAAGAAGGAGTGAATCAAAAAACAAACTATAGAAAAAAATAATCATTTTACCCTGGATAATAACAAATATGAAACAACATATCAAAACCTATGGGATCCATTGAAGTGGCTGTCAGGGGATATATTATATGTTTAAATGCTTACATGATTATATTAGTGAATGAGGAAATCAATGAACTAAACATACAACTAAAAAAATAGAGAAAGAACAAATTAAAAATCCCCAATTAAATACCAAGCTAGAAATTCTAAAAATTAAAAAAATTAACAAAAAGAAAAAGCAAAATAACTATTAAATTAATAAATAAAACCAAATGTTATTTTGCCCAACTCTGTGCCAAAAAATTTGACAATCTAAGTGAAATGGATGAATATTTACAAAAATATAAGTTGCCCAGGTTAAATGAAGAAGAGTTTAAATACCTAAACAACCCTATCTCAGAAAAAGAAATTCAACAAGAAATCATTGAACTCCCTAAGAAAAAATCTCCAGGGCCTGAAGGATTCACAAGTGAATTAAACCAAACATTTAAGGAACAATTGGTTTCAATTCTATATAAAATCTTTGGAAAAATAGGGGAAGATGGAACTCTGCTTAACACTTTCTATCAAGCCAATATGGTGCTTATACCTAAATCAGGAAGAGTTAAAACAGAGAAAGAAAATTATAGACCTATCTCCTTGGTGAATATTGATGCAAAAATATTAAATAAAATCTTAGCAAAATGATTACAAGTTATGACTGGGATAATACATTATGATCAAGTGGGATTTATTCCAGGAATGCAGGGTTAGTTCAATATTAGGAAAACTGTTAGTATAATCAATTATATAAACAACAAACTTATCAGAAAAATATAAGATCATATCAATAGATGCTGAAAAATATTCTGACAAAATACAACACCCATTACTATTGAAAACACAAGAGAGTGTAGGGATAAATGGACTTTTCCTTACAATAATTAGCAATATCTACCTGAAATCATTATCAAGCATTATATTCTATGGGGGAGGCTAGAAGCATTCCCAATAAGATCAGGGGGAAACGAGGATGCCCATTATCACCACTACTATTCAATATCATATTAGAAATGTTAGCTTCAGCATTTAGAGAAGAAAAAGAAATTGAAGGAATAATAATTAGGAAGGAAGAGACAAAATTCTCACTTTTTGCAGATGATATGATTGTATACCTAAAGAATCCGAAGAAATCATCCAAAAACTACTGGAAGCAATTAGCAATTTTAGCAAAGTTACAGGTAATAAAATAAAACCTCATTAATCCTCAACTTTTCTATATATGATTAGCAAGATACAGCAGGAAGAGTTAGAAAGAGAAATCCCATTCAAAATAACCTCAGACAATATAAAATACCTGGGAGTCTATTTGCCAATGCAGAATCAGAAACTTTTTGAAAACAATTATAAAACACTTCTCACACAAATTAAATGAGATTTAAATAACTGGGAAAACATCAACTGCTCATGGATAGGTTGAGCTAATATAACAAAAATGACAATTCTACTAAAACTTAACTACCTTTTTAGTGACCTACCAATCAAAATTCCAAAAAATTACTTTAATGAGCTAGCAAAAAGTGTTAGTAAATTCATATGGTGAAACAAAAAGTCAAGAATTACCAGGGATTTAATTAAAAAATGCAACAGAAAGGGGCTTAACCCTACCTGATCGAAAATTATATTATAAAGCATCAGTCATCAAAACTGTTTGGTATTGGCTAAAAAATAGAGTGGTGGACCAGTGGAATAGACTAGGTGCAATAGCAGGAAACGATTATAGTAATCTGCTCTTTGATAAATCCAAAGAGTCCCAATAGCTGGAGATAAAAAGTTCTGGGAACATTGGAAGTTAGTATGGAAGAAACTTAGATTAGACCAACATCTCACATCTTATTCCAAGATAAGATCCAAATGGATACAGAATTTAGACATAAAAAACAGTACCATAAGCAAATTAGAAGATCAAGGACTAGTTTACCTGTTAGATCTATGGAAATGGGAGCAGTTTATGAGTAAGGAAGAGATGGAGCACATCACTAGATACTTTTAATTAATTAAATTAAAAAGCTTTTGCACAGGAAAAAACCACTGCAACCAAGATCAAAAGAAATGTAGTAAACTGGGAAACAATATTTACAACTATTGTTTCTGAGAAAGGACTCATTTCTAAAATATACAGAGAACTGAGTCATTTTTTTAAAAAAGCCACTCCCCAGTTGACAAATGGTCAAAGGATATAGAAAGCCAATTTACATATGAGGAGATCAAAGCAATCCATAGTCATATGAAAAAATGTTCTAAATCATTACTTATTAGAGAAATTCAGATTAAAGCTTCTCTGAGGTACCATTTCACACTTCTCAGACTGGCCAATATGACCAGAAAGCATAGCGATCATTATTGGAAGGGTTGTACGAAATCTGGTACACTATTACATTGTTGATGGAGCTGTAAAATCATCCAACCTTTCTGGAGAAAAATTTGGAGCTATGCCCAAAGGGCAACAAAAATATGAATATGCAATACTACTACTCCGTCAATACCCTGAGAGATGATGAAAAAGGGTAAAAACATCACTTGTACAAAAATATTCATAGCAGCCCTGTTTGTGCTGGCAAAGAACTGGAAATCAAGTAAATGTAGTTCAATTGGGGAATGGCTTAGCAAAATGTGGTATGTGTATGTCATGGAAAACTATTGTTCTATTAGAAATCAGGAGGGATGTAAATTTAGGGAAGTCTGAAGGGATTTGCATGAACTGATGCTGAGTGAGAGGAGCAGAACCAGAAAAACTTTGTACACCCTAGCAACAACATGGGAGTGATGATTATCCTTGATGGACACTCTTATTTCATCAGTGCAATAATTAGGGAAAATTTGGGGCTGTCTGCAATGGAGAATGCCATCTTTATACAGATAAAGAACTATGGAGTTGGAACAAAGTTCAAGGCCTATTCCCTTCAATTTAGAAAACAATGCTATCTTATTGTTTGATCTTGTTATCTCTTATACTTTATGTTTCTTCTTTAAGGATATGATTTCTCTTCCATCACACTCAATTGGGATTAATGCACAACATGGAAACAATGTAAAGACTGACAAATTCATTTCTGTTTGGGACTTTTGGGAGGGAAGTAAGATTTGGGAAAAATTGGAAAACTCAAAATTAATAAAATCTTTAATTAAAAATAAAAATAAGGGCAGTTAGATGGCTAAGTGGATAGCACACTGGCCCTGGATTCAGGAGTACCTGAGTTCAAACCCAGCCTCAGACACTTAATATTTATCTAGCTGTGTGGCCTTGGGCAAGCCACTTAACCCCATTGCCTTTCAAAAAAAATAAATAAAATAAAAAATAAAATAAAATTATCTATTCATATAATATGATCATTTATCATTTGGGGAATACCTTGTAACCTTATCAGTTTGATGCATTTCTCTATGTATTTTTGAAATGAGACCTTTATCAGAACTACTAGTTGTGAACATTGTTTCCCAGCTTTCTACTTTTCTTCTAATTGTGGCAGCATTGATTTTATGTGAAAAAATGTTTGAATTAAATATATTCAAAATCATTCATTTGGCAGTATATAGCATACTTTTAATTCTTGTTTGATCATAAATTTACCCTCTTTCCATAGATCTGATAGATAATTCCTTGGTCTATTAAGTTGTTTATGGTTTTGCTATAGGTGGTTGGACATGGGTCTATGCCTAGCATTTGATTTCTTTGGGTTTGTCAAATAGTAGGCTATTGGAGTCATTTATTGTGATTTCTTTTGAATCTATCCTGCCCCACTGATCTATTATTCTATTTCTTAACCAGTTCCAGGCAGTTTGATGACACCCACTTTTTAGTATAGTTTTATATCTGGTAGATCTAGGCCACCTTCCTTTTCATTTGTTTTTTTCAATTTCCTTGCTATTCTTTACCTTTTGTTGCTGCAGAAATATTTTATTACTATTTTTTTCTAGCTTTGAGAAGTTGTTATTTGATCTGCCACTGAATAAGTAATTTAATTTTCATAAATTTTTCATTTTTATTAAATTAGCTTGACTTAACTATGAGCAATTGACATTTTACCAGTTATTTGGATCTGATTTTATTTGGGTGTGAACTGCGTCATAATTGTCTTCACACAGTTTCTGGGTTTATCTTGGGAGGCAGATTTCCAAGTATTTAATGTTGTCTATAGTTACTCTAAATGGAATTTCTCTTTTTTATCTCTTGCTCTTAGGTTTTGATGTTCATATATAATAAATCTAATGATTTATGGCTATTTATTTTATATGCTGCTACTTTTTTGAATTTGCTAATTGTTTCCAAGGAGTTTTTTTCAATTATTTTCTCATGTTCTCTTACTTTACCATCATATCATCTACAGAGAGTGAAAACTTTGCTTCGTCATAATCAATTCTGATTCCTTAAATTTCTTTTTCTTCTCTTATTGCTACTGCTAGCATTTCCAATACTATATTGAATAGTAATGATGAAAATGGGCATCCTTGTTTCACTCCTGATTTTATTGGAAATACTCCAAGTTTATTCCCATTACATATAGTATTTATTGATACTTTAGACAGATGCTATTTATTATTTTAAGGAAAATTCCATTTATTCCTTAACTTTCTAGTGTTTTTAATAGGAATGGATGTATTTTAGCAAATGCTTTTTCAGCTTCTATTGAGGTAATGATATGATTTCTGTTGGTTTTGCTATTGATATGTTCAATTAGGTTGAGTGTTTTCCTAATATTGAATCATCCCTGACTCCCTGATATAAATCCTATCTAATCTTGATGTATTATACTAGTAATAACTTGCTGTAGTCTTGGTGCTAAAATTTTATTTAATATTTTTAGGGAGATTGGTCTATAATTTTCTTTGTCTGTTTTGGTTCTTCCTGGTTGAGATATCAGAAAGATATTGGGGTCATAAAAGTAGTTTGGCAGAACTCCTTCTTCTTTTATTTTCTAAAATAGTTTAGGTAGAATAAAAATCAATTGTTCCTGAAATGATTGGTAGAATTCACTTGAAAATCTATTTTTCTTAGGGAGTTTATTGATGTTTCTTCCATTTATTTTGGGGGGAATAGGGTTATTTAAGCAATTTATTTGTACTTCTGTTAATCCGGGAAGTTTGTATTTTTGTAAATATTCTTCCATTTCACTTAAGTTATCCAATTTACTGGCATACAGTTTGACAACATAGCTCTGAATTATCTCTTTGATTTCCTCTTCATGGGTGGTTGGTTCACCCTTTTCATTTTTGATACTGGTAATTTGGTTATCTTTGTTTTTCTTTTATTTAATTAGATTACCCAAAAGTTTGTCTGTTTTATTGACTTTTTTTATAAAACCAACTCTTAGTTTTATTTGTGAGATTGATGGTTTTCTTGCTCTAAGTTTTATTGATTTCACTATTGATTTTCAGAATTTCTATTTTGGTATTTAATGGGGATCTTTAATTTGATCTTTTTCTGGCTGTCTTAGTTGTAGACCCAATTCATTGATCTCCTCTTTCTCTATTTTATTCATATAGGCATGTAGAGATATAAAATTTCCCCTCAAAACTTGACTGCATCTCATAAATTTCAGTATGATGCTTCATTAGTATTTTGGATATAATGATTGTTTATTTCTATAATTTGCTGTTTGATCCACCCATTGTTTAAGATGAAGTTACTTAATTTCCAATTAGTTTTTGGCTAATCTTTCCATGACCACTTATGACATTTATTTTTTATTGCATCATGGTCTGAGAAGTGTGTATTAATTACTTCTGCCTTTGATTAAAATGTTTTTGTGCCCTAGTACATGCCAGTTATGGTATAGGTACCATGTATTTCCAAAAAAAAGTAATTCTTTTCTATTCCCCATTAAGTTTCCTCCAAAAGTATGTCATATCTAAGTTTTCTAAGATTTCATTCACCTTCTTAACTTCCTTCTTGTTTATATTGTAGTTAGATTTGTCTAGTTCTGAGAGAGGAAGATTGAGGTTCCCCTATTATTAAAGTTTTGCTGTTTATGTCTCCTTGAAATTAACTCAGCTTTTCCTCTAGCAATTTAGATGATATACCACTGGGTGCATGCATGTTGAGTAATGATATAGCTTCATAGCCTATGTGCATTTTAAGAAGTTATAGTTTCCTTCCTTATCTCTTTTAATGAGATCAATTTTTGCTTCTATTTTTTCTAAGATCAGGATGACTACCTCTCATTTTTAAATTTTAGCTCAGGCAGAATATTTGTTACTCCAACCTTTTACCTTTACCCTCTTTGAATCTCTCTGCTTCAAATGTGTTTCTTGTAAACAATATATTCTAGGATTCTGGTTTTTAATCTATTCTGCTGTTTCCTTTTTATGGGATAGTTCATGCCATTCACATTTACAGTTAAGATTATTAATTCTGTATTTTTCTCCATGCTATCTTTCTCCATTTATATTTTTCTCTTTCCTTTTCTCTTATTCCTCCTCACCAAAATTTTACTCCCTTTCCCCTTAGACTTTTCCTTTAAAATTTTACTTTCAGTTTAATTTTTTTACCTTTGCCTTCCCTTCTATCAGTCCTTCTTCCTTTATCTCTCCATTTATTTGACCCACCTTCCCTGTAGGTTACAATAATTTTTTAGCTCAAGTGGGAAAGTATCTTATTCCCTCTATGGGTCAAATCTATTGAATAGAATTCGCACAGAATTCACACACTTCCTTCTTTCCCTCTAAAATTATAAATCCTTTTGCTTCTTCATCTAGTGTTTTTTTAATCACTGTAGTATTATTAATCATGCACTATCAATCACAGTTTCATTATTTGACTGTTTGATAAGCTTATATTGTTATCAAAGTGCCATCATAGATCATTTGCTTGATTGCTTAATAAGCAGCATTGTCTCAAATTGCATCCAATTATATTTATAAACTTTTTTACCCCATTCTCTTTTCAAGTACTCTCCAAAAATACACAAACCTCCTCATGAGCCACAGTGTCATCAAAATCCAAATCATTTCTTGAACTCTTTGTGCCCTTCCCCCAGGCCTATTTTCTCTCACCCTTTACCTCCCCCTCCCCACCCAGGGTAATTAACCTCTTTTTAAGTGAAGCATAACTTATTTTCTGTCACCCTTTACCCACCCCCCTCCACATCCAGGGTATTTAACATCTTGTTAATTGAAGCAGGGCCTATTTTCTCTCACACTTTCTCCTTACACTCACACACACAGACACACAAAGACAGACACAGACATACACACGGATACACAAAGGTTGCCTAAACCCTTATTAAGTGAACAGTGAATTATGTCAAATTCTTATCTAATTAACTGCAAGAATCTTAAATATCTCTAAGTAATGGGAGGCTCTGGAGGTTTCACCTGAAAACTTTCCAAATGGTTGTACGTTAAAGAGAAAGTGACTCCAGACCACCCAGTTTAAGATGCCCTCATTAGACAAAGTGCCAAGCTTTTGTTGGCATAGCAAAGTAAAATGATGAGACAAAGGATGAGACACATAAATTTAACATTGATATCCCTGCTTTGCATTAGGAACTTCTGGCTCAAACATAGTGAAGTGATCTTGTACCTCTTCAATTGAGAGACAAGACCCAACTATTCCCAAATCCTTTTAAGTCCAATATCTTCAATTATATTCAACCCTTTAAGTATCTTAAGACAAGTTCTCAAGAATAGAAGTGTTTTAGCTTTGCTTTTAAGTTTATATATAATTTGATGGTCTTGACCAACATTTGGTTTTTGTTTTTTTGGTTTGCTTTTTCCTTCCCTTTAATTTACATTTTTATGCACCTAGAAAATTAACACCTTGCAACAAGAAAATATTTCTCTCAGAACCTCAACTGGTCAAATTGAAAACTCTTACAAAAATAGAATTAACCAATTAGAAAAGGAGGTGCAAAAGGTAAATGAGGAAAATTCTTCTCTAAAACAAAGAATGGAATCTGTGCAAACTAATGACTTCATGAGACAGCAAGAGTCTGTTAAACAAAACCAAAGGCAAAAACTGAGCCTACTCTTCCAGGGAAAAAGATGATCATTTAATGAAATGGTAGACTTCCAACAGTTCCTGATGAAAAGACTAGAGCTAAATAGAAAATTGTATATCAAGCAGGATTTTCAAGAGATACAAGAAAATGTAAAGAAAAGGGGTAAAGAGAAAAAATTGCTATTCAATAAGATGAAATTGATAATATCCTAGCAGGGAAAAAAGATTCTCATAACTCTTGAGAATTGTAACTCTATCAGAAAGACTATACTTAGCCAGAAGTGATGGACACTCATGACTTATCCATGAGACTGCTACCCAATGGAGAAAAACTGTCTCTATCCCTATCTGGGAGAAAGACTCATAAATCTTGAGAATTTTAACTCTATTAAAGAGAATATACTTAGTCAGAAGTGATGGATACTCATGATTTTCTGTGACTCATAATGATTTAAAAACACTATCTCCTTAAAGAGGAGGACAAGAAGGAGACAGGAAGATGGAGGGGATTGAATGGGTAAATCTCATTACATAAAGAGGTACAAAAAAACTATTGCAATAGAGGGGAAGAAAGGAGGAGGTGAGAAACACCTGAATCTTCCTCATCAGACTTGACTTAAAGCTAATGTACACACACTCAGTTATCTTAAAATTATCTTACATTTTAAATATTAAAAGGAGAAAGGGGAGGGGTAGTAGAAAAAGTGAGGGGGGAGAAAAATGGAAACTAATAGAAGGAAGGGAAGGAAAAAGGGAAAGGGGAAAGAAAGGGGAAAGGATGGATATAGGAGGGAAAACACACTGAAGATGGCCGTATTCAGAAACAAAACACTGGGGAATACAGATAATGTGAAAAAGGGGGAAAATGAAATCAGAGGGAAGATAGCATGGAGGGCAATAAAGAGTTAGTAAGTATAACTTTGAATGTGAATAGGATGTCCTCTCTCTTAAAACATAAATGGGAAGCAGAATGGATTAAAAACCAGAATCCTACAATATGTTTCTTTCAAGAAACTCATTTGAAGCAGAGAGATGCATATGGAAAAAAGGTAAAAGGTTGGAGCAAAATATATTTTGCTTCAGCTGAAGTGAGAAAAGCCGGGGTAGCAATCCTTACCTCAGACAAAGCAACTGCAAAAATAGATAGCATTAAAAGAATTAAGGAAGGAAACAATATCCTCTTAAAATGTATCATATACAATAAAGTGATTTCAGCAATGAATATGTATGCACCCAATGGGATAGTATCCAGATTCTTAGGGAAAACTGAAAGAACTACCAGAGAACATAGACAGCAAAACTAAACCAGTGGGAGACCTCAACCCCCACTCTCAGATTTAGATAAATGTAATCATAAAATAAACAAGAAAATATTTAAAGATGTAAAGAGATTATTAGAAAACCTAAAATGATAGGCTTGGAGCAGCTAGGTGGCGTAGTGGATAAAGCACCGGCCTTGGAGTCAGGAGTACCTGGGTTCAAATCCGATCTCAGACACTCAATACTTACCTAGCTGTGTGGCCTTGGGCAAGCAACTTAACCCCATTTGCCTTGCAAAAACATCAAAAACAAAATGATGGGCTTACGGAGGAAATTGAATGGGGATAGAAAGGAATATAGTTTTTTTTTTGCAGTACATGGCATTTACACAAAAATAGACTATATACTAGGGTAGAAAACCCTATTAATGAATTGCAAAAATGCAGAAATAGACAATACATCTTTCTCAGATCATCATGCAATAAAAATCATATGCAATATTGGACCATGGAGATACAGAGCCAATATTAATTATAAACTAAATAACCTCATTTTATATAATGAGTAGATCAAACAACAAATTGCAGAAAGAATTAATTATTTCATTCTAGATAAGGACAATAATGAAATAACCTACCAAAACCTATTGGGATTCACTCAAACCAACTGTCAGGGGATAAATTATATCTGTAAATGCTTACATGAATATTATAGAAAGAGGAAATCAATGAACTAAATATGCAACTTAAAAAATTATTGAAAGAACAAATTAGAAACACTCAATTAAATGTCAAATTTGTAATTTTTTTGCAAGGCAAATGGAGTTAAGTGGCTTGCCCAAGGTGACACAGCTAGGTCATTATTAAGTATTTGAGACCGGATTTGAACCCAGGTACTCCTGACTCCAGGGCCGGTGCTTTATCCACTGTGCTACCTAGCCTCCCCACAAATTTGTCATTTTAAAAACTAAAGAAGTTAATAAAATCAAAAGAAAAAACTATTGAATTAATAAATAAAACCAAGAGTTAGTTTTATAAAAAAAGCCAATTAAAGTTGATAAACCTCTGGTCAATTTAATTAAAAGACAGCAAGAAGAAAATCAAATTGCTAATATCATAAATGAAAAATATGAACTCACCACCAGTGAGGAGGAAATTGAAAAAATAATTTAGAATTATTTGCCTGACTCTATGCCAATAAATTTGAAAATCTAAGTAAAATGCATGAATATTTACAAAAATATAAATGGCCAGGTTAAATGAAGAGGAGATTAAATACATAAACAACCCTATCTCAGAAAAAGTAATTTAACAAAACATCATTGAACTCCCTAAGAAAAAATATCCAGGACCAGATTGATTCACAAGTGAATTCTATCAAACATTTAAGGAACAATTGTTTCCAATTCTATAAAAACTCTTTGGAAATATAGCTGAAGATGAAACTCTACCTAACTCTTTCTATGACACCAATATGGTGCTGATACCTAAAACAGGAAGAGTTAAAACAGAGAAAGAAAATTATAGACCTATCTCCCTGGTGAATATTGATGCAAAAATCTTAAATAAAATCTTAGCAAAATGATTATCCCAAATTATGATATCCCAAGGATAATGCATTTTGATCAAGTAGGATTTATCCCAGGAATGCAGGGTTGATTCAGTATTAGGAAAACTGTTAGTATAATTAATTATATGAATAAAAAATATCAGAAATCGCATGATTATAAAAATAAATGCTGAAATAGCTTTTGACAAATTACAGCACTGATTCCTACTAAAAACACTAGAGAGTGTAGGAATAAGTGGACTGTTCCTTAGAATAATAGCAGTTATCTATCTGAAACCATCAACAAGCATTATATGAAATGCAGAGAGGCTAGAAGCATTCCCAATATGATCAGGGGTGAAACAAATATGCCCATTATCACCACTACCATTTAATATTTTATTACAAATGTTAACTTCAATTCTAACAGAAGAAAAAGAAATTGAAGGAATTAAAATTGGGAAGGAAAAGACAAAACACCTTTTGCAGCTGATGTGATAGTATACTAGAGAATCCCCAAAAGATCATGTAAGACTTACTAGAACCAATGAACAACTTTAGCAAAGTCACAGGATATAAAAGAAACTCTCATCAAGCCTCAATTCATATATATATATATATATATATATATATATATACATATATATATGTATATATATATATATATATATATATATATGACTAACAAAATACAGCAGGAGGAGCTAGAAAGAGAAATCGTATTCAAAATAACTGCAGGCAATATTAAATACCTAGGAGTCTATTTGCCAAGGCAGACTCAGAAAGGTTTTGAAAACAATTGCAAAACACTTCTCCCACAAATAAAATCAGATTTGAATAACTAGGCAAGCATTATCTGATCATGGATAGGTCATGCTAACATAATAAAAATGTCAATTCTATCAAAACTAAACTAACTGTTTAGTGCCCTGCCAATCAAAATTCCAAAAAAAAATTACTTTAACGAGTTGGAAAAAGTTTTAAGTAAATTCATTTGGAGAAATAAAAAGTCAAGACTTTCCAGGAATTCAATGGGGGGGGGTTACAAAAGAATTTGGCTTAGCCCTACCAAATCTAAAATTATATTATAAAGCATCAGTCATCAAAAGTGCTGGTATTGGCTAAGAAATGGAGTGATGTACATCCCATGATAGCTCTGGTGTAGGTCTGGACATTAATCTGTGAGAGTCAGGTCTAGTAGAAACATACACATTCAAGGCCATGATATAAATTCTACTGATTTGTTTTTGGAAACACAGACTTTTTATAACAAAAACTTATCTCAGGAATGACTGGTTAAAGGAGACACAGTTTCACAATTTCTTGGGTAAGTTTATATTTATTCTTCGAAATCTGCATACTTTATCAGAAAAGCCTTTTACAGGCACCTCTGGAGCCACATATTATCCTGGGTCAGAGTTCAGTGGAGAGCCAACAAGTCCATTTAATGAGTAAGAATACAAACATATCTCTGATGGAAAAGGTCACCAAGGATAAATCACTCCTAGAAGCTGGCCCTCAATAGTAGTGGACCAGTGGAATAGCCTAGGTGTAATAGCTAATTACTATAGTAATTAGTAATCTGCTGTTTGATAAACTCAAATAGTCCAGCAATTGGGATAAAAACTCTCTCTTCCATAAAAAAAAACTGTGGGGAAATTTGGAAGTTAGTATGGAAGGAAGTTAAATTTTATTTAAGATTTTTGCATCTATATTCATTAAGGAGATGGGTCTATAAATTTCTTTCTCTGTTTTAACTCTCCTTGGTTTAGGTATCAGCACCATATTGGTGTCATAGAAAGAGTTAGGCACAGTTTCATCTTCAGCTATTTTTCTAAAGAGTTTTTTATAGAATTGAAAAGAATTGCTCCTCACACCCTAAACCAGGATTAGATCCAAATGGATACAAGATTTAGACATAAAAAATTGTATAAGCAAACTAGAAGATCAAAGAATAGTATACCTTTGAGATTTATAGAAAGGGAAGCAGTTTATGACCAAGGAAGAGAGGGAGAATATCATTAAAAGCAAAATAGATAATTTTGATTACATTAAATTAAAATGCCTTTGAACAGACAAAACCACTGTAGCCAAGATCATAAGAAAAGTAGTAAACTGGGAAAAAATCAATAAAACTAGTATTTCTGACAAAGGACTCATTTCTAAAATATACAGAGAACTGAGTAAAATTTTAAAAAAAAGCCATTTCTCAATTGACAAATGGTCAAAGGATGTGCAAAGACAATTTACACATGAGGAGAACAATGCAATCCATAGTCATATGAAAAATTTCTCTAAATCATTACTTATTAGAGAAATGCAAATTAAAACATCTCTGAGGTACCACCTCACACCTCTCAGACTGGCCAATATGACCAGAAGTACAATGGTCAGTGTTGGAAGGGATGTGGGAAATCTGGTACACTAATACATTGTTGGTGGGGCTGTGAACTCACCAACCTTTCTGGAGAGCAATTTGGAACTACACCCAAAGAGCAACAAAAATGTGCATACCTTTTGTTCCAGTAATACCACTACTGGGTCTATACCCTGAAGAGATGATGAAAAAGGGTACAAACATCACTTGTACAAAGATATTCATGCAACCTTGTTTGTGGTGGCAAAAAATTGGAAATTAAGTAAAGTTACTTCAATTGGGGAATGGCTTAACAAACTGTGGCAAATGTATATCATGTAACCCTATTGTTCCATTAGAAAGCAGGAGGGATGGGAATTCAGGGAAGCCTGGAAGGATTTAACTGAGATGAGCAGAACCATAAAAAATCATTGTACACGTTAACATCAACATGGGGCAATGATCAAACTTGATGGATTTGCTCATTCCATCACTGTAACAATCAGGGACAATTTGGGCCTATCTGAGATAGAGAATACCATCTGTATCCAGAGAAAGAATTGGTGGAGTTTGAACAAAGACCAAATACTATTACCTTTATTTTAGAGAAAAAAAAACAGATATCTAATTATGTAATCTTGCTGTCTCTTATACTTTATTTTTCTTCCTTAAGGATATTATTTCTCCCTAATCACATTCAATTTGGATAAATATATGCCATAGAAACAATAAAGACTGGCAAATTTCCTTCTGTGGGAGTGGGGGAGGGAAGCAAGATGAGGGGGAAAATTGTAAAATTCAAAATAAATAAAAAACTAAAAAAAAAAATAAGAAATCATCTTAGTTACTAGACACCAGGGATACAAAACAACAGCAAACTACCTGAAAATTAAAGTGGACCAAATAAAACCAATGACTTCATAAAGAAAAGAAAAATAATAAAATAAAATCAAACTAAAAAGTAGCAAATATAAAGTATCTAATGAGAAAAACAACTGATCAGTTGAACAAATGGAGAAGAAAATTTGAAAATCATTTGATAACATTAATTTTAGGATAAAAATATTTTCTTAGACATTATATTTAAGTCCTTAAGAGAAAAGAAAACTGCCACGATCTTTGAGAAAACTTGGTTCTATTAGTTCTTGCTGATGTTAAGAAAAGGATGGGAAAGGAAAAAAGAAAGTTAGGGAACTTATATCATGTAATTAGCGTATAGAAGGAGATATGCCTATACAAGCAAGGAGGAGAAAATAGAGGAACTCAACTGTTACTTAAACCTCCTTTTAATTTGATCAGTGCAACTGAAGTAAGAAAAGATACAGATGTGGCCACATAAAACACTTCTCACGCACAAATGGATAGAGAAATAGATTTTACACAACAAAGAATTATTTAGAAAACAGGTCGATTAAGTGAACTAAATAAATTCTAAGGTTATGCTATGATATTTTTAGTCCTTTTGAGTTGCAAAGAATTGTACTATACATTTTAGAATGTCAAAATATTATATTTTAGAAATTCGATTAAACACTATTATGCTAAACTATTATCATAGTAATGAGCAATGAAGACCCCAGAGGACCAATAGTGAAACATTCTAGTTATTTCCAGATAGAGTTATAAAGGTCTCTGAAGAATGAAACATTTCTTTTTTTACATGCTTAATGCATATGTCCTTTGCTTTTCTTGTCTACTTAAAGAGGTTGAGAATGAAGAACTTGCCTAATTAAATATGTATGTGTATTTGTGTGTTTGTATATTATTGTATTTGTGTTTGTATATTATTTGTATATTGTTTGTATATTATTAAATTTTCCTTGTATTTATACAGAAATTGTCAAACATTATAAATAAGAGTAGATTTTTATTCAGATTAAATTCATATTTGCTATATTACATTTGAAGTTACTTAAATATTTACCAGCATAGAATTAGGGTGGACCTTCTCATTTGATAAAGAATTTTCCATAGACTATTGACATAAAAATTTTGCTCTTATGTTAGAAAAATCCTTGAAATATCCCATAGCAGCAACTCAATTGTATTATGTGGGTTATATTATCTACATTTTGATCAACGAAACATCATACTATGTAACAAGTTTTGCTGCAGTCCTAGCAATACAATTATGAAGTACTAACATTCCCTGATCTCAAGGATCTTATATTTTCATCAGTGATACAAGATTTTAGGGTGATTTATTGACATGCCATTTTCAAAAACCAATTGTAGGGTGTATTTTATTTTTCTTTGTGAAGAAAATGGTAGAAAGGGGAGGAGGAGATCCATTAATGGTAGCATGGGAGAAAGATGACAATAAAACATGATTGGATGAATTGAACTGAAAAGATATAAAGAGTTTTCAGCAATCAACATAGTCACAGAGTTGAAACAGCCTAAATAGAGTGAATATTTACAATAAAAGGGTCAAAGACCACAAATGCTTCATTGCACTAGTGACTGCAGATGTGAGCTAACTTGCACTTGCTACTAACTAGGGATATAGATAGAAATAGTTCTGCATTAATCCTTCTTGCTTTTATCTTCATCATGTTAAGTTAAAAAAATGGCAGCATGGTATAATAGGAAAAAAAGTGCTTTTTTAAAGACACAGTGTATTTAAATAATTTCCAAAAACTCATCTCTGACTCTGATCCCCTCTATTATTTTAAAATTTCATATAACCTCTTTGGGTTTGATTTTTTTTTAATTTAAAAAGATGGCATTTGGAAATTTTCTAAACTTCCTTCCATTTTCTGAATTAATTATCCTATGAATTTACATCCAATGAAGTGTCAGGTGGCAAAGTGGATACAGTGTTGTATCTGGAAGATACAACGTGAAATATGGAAAACATGATTTAAACATGACATCAGATACACTCGTAATTCATTTAAATTCTGCCTGACTCAGCTTGTTGGCTGCAAAGTAGGGATAAAAATACTTACCATCAAAGGTTGTTGTAAGAACAAAACTGAATTTTTTTGAAGTAATTTACAAATCTCAAATCTCTATATAAATTTTAATTATTAGATAATCTTAAGTTTACTTTGTGCTTTTTTAACTCTCATGAATCTTGGAACTACTCCCATGTCATTTCTCTCTCACTTAGGATGTTCAAAATGAATGTAGATTTAAGAAAGAAATTTCAACACAACGATTTCTGGTTTCATTTCATAAACATATAATGAAGTGGGTCAGATCTATAGTCAGTAGTTGAAAAGGGAAAGATTTAATGTTACTAAGTAGATGAGATTTTATTTGCTCTAAGCCCTCAAAGTCAGTCATAAATGAGTTTGCAAGCTGAATTTCCATTAATGTACTACTCTTCTCAGTTCCTTTCTCATTATTTTGGTAAGATACAACAAGACAAACATAATAAATGAACCACAGTAGCACAGCAGGTTACTTATGAAAATAGATCCTGTGGGCTATCTTAATTTTAGCTCTCTCCTCACTGAAGTATAGACACCCATAATTCCTTAATGCCTAAAGATATTTCCAAACTATCTTATAATTATTAAATCATCAATATCTCTACCGTCTTACCTCTACCCTTTAAACAAGGTCAAATAAAATAAATGCTCATCCAGTTTTGAAAGTCATATGGTAAATGAGTGTTTAAATGGAAAAAGGATTCAAATGGCTGTTTGGTTGTTCAGTCCTTTAGAAGACCAGATCAATGAGAGATATACAAATTCACACTATCCCTTTTCAGCTACTTGACCTTTGCTCCAGAAATACTTCCCTGGAACAACTTAGAAAATATGTTTAAATATTATTTAATTTAAAATTTAAAAATGAAAATGAGCCTAATGGCAAGAAACATTCTTATATTTATTATAAAAGTTACATCTAAGTGCTTTACAAGTATGGAGCTTAGACATTATGGCAGGTAGTCACAAAAGTTTTATATTTTTTTCCAAAATTAATCTATCTCCTTAAATATAGTTCTCAATTTCAAGTTAAAAATTTTAAATTTTTTAAAATTTCAATTTCTAAATTCTCTTACTCCCTCAAATAGTTCTGGGAAAGCAAGAAATTTAGTATAGATAATAAAATTGAAATCATATAAAAAGATATTTTCATATTATCAATGTTGCAAAAGAAATACAGACCAAAAAAATAAAAGAAAAAAGTTTTAAAAGTACATTTCAATCTTTGAGATTGCATCACTTATTCCTTTGGAATTGGAAAGCATTTTTATCATGAGTCCCTTGGAATTGTCTTGAATCACTTCATTGATCATAAGAGCTAATAAATTCACAGTTGATCCCAATTCTTTATTGTTGTTTCTGTTAATAATGTTCTTCTTTTGTTCACTTCACTTTGAAACAATTTGTGTAAGTCATTTCAGGTTTTCCTGAAAGGATCCTGTTCATCATTTCTTTGACCATAATGGTGCGGCATTACAATAACATACCACAACTTGTTCAGTCATTCTGCAAATCCCCTCAGTTTCCAATTTTTTTCCATGGAAAAGAGAGCTACCATAAACATTTTTTTACATATAAGTACTATCCTTTTTTTTAATCTCTTTGAAATGTAGACTTAGAAATTGTATTGCTAAGTCTAAGGGTATGTGAAGCTTTAGAGCAACTTTGATATATTTTCAAATTGGTATCAGTTCATATGTCCAAATTTTTCCAACCTTAGAAACTTACTGTTTGTCTCTGATGAGGTCATGTGTTTTTGGTTTGATTAGTTTGCCCATCTACAAAATTAAAGAAGAAAAAGGCAAACTACTTAAATATCTCTGCCAAGAAAATTCCAAATATTGTCATTTTCCTTCTCTATTATATGAACCAATCTAATAATTGGAAAGTAGTGCATCAGAACTGTTTCAATATGCATTTCTCTAATCAATTGCGATTTAGAATTTTTTTTCATATATTTGTGGATAGTATAGGCAACTACTTGATGACATGGAGAGAGTGTTGAGACTGAAGCCAGAAGAGTCTCAGTTCAAATATAATTTCAGATGCTACTAGATGTTTGACCCATTACAAGTCACTCAAATCTATTTGCAGAAGTTTTTTCCAGTTGTAAAGTGATGTGAAGGAAAAAATGGAAAACTACTCCAATATATTTGCCAAAAAAGAAAAAAATAAAACCTCCAAATATGTCAAATTTGGACAAGACTGAAAAAGTAACAACATCAAATAGATTATTTTTATTTCTTCTTCTGAAAATTAATTCTTCATAACCTCTGATCATTTACTAATTGGGGATTCAATCTTATTCTTATAAATTTGACTCAACTCTTTATTTATTTGAGAAATCAGACCTTTATCGGAGAAACTTCCTATAAGTTTTTTTCCCCAAAACTTTGGATCCTTGTGTTTATTAAACACTAACTTTCATGGTAATTTATTATGATGTATTGTGCACCTAATAAACTGGGTTGGTCCATCATTCTATTTCTTATCCAACTATCAGACTATGATGTTTACCAATTTCCAATGTAACTTGAGATCTATTATTACCAACTCCCCTCACATTTTTTAAAGATTCTATTGATATTATTTACCTTTTGTTCTTCAAAGTAATTTTATTATTTTTAAGCTCTATGAAATAATTATTTGTTGCTTGGCCGATATGACCACAAAAAACAACCATTTAATTTTAGTCATAATTCAAAATTATTTCAAGTAATGAAAAGCAGTTTCAATTTCTTTTTGTTTAATTTTTTAAAATTTATTTAAGGCAATGAGTTTAAGTGACTTGTCCAAGGTCACATAGCTAGGCAATCATTAAGTGTCTGAATCCAGATTTGAACTCAGGTCCTCCTGAGTCCATGACTGTTGTGCTATTTACTGTGCCAGCTATCTGCCCCTAAGGAGCTTCATTTTTCAATGAAACAACTTATTATTGTCTTATACAAAGTGAATTAACATTGAGAATTTTACTTTTGATCAAGCAAAATTTTCCTAATGAAATTAATGAATTCCAAATTATGTGTTCATTTTGATTACTAATTATGAGCCATAAGCACCTACAAGAACTGATTGAAAGAGATTATATTTGTTTGAAAGAAGGGTTTATTTCCAAATGAAAAGGGTTCATTTATGAAAAAAGAAGGCAGTTAATCAACATTTTTATATTGTCTAGAGTTACTCTATTTATTTATTTATTTGATTGTTTGTTTGTTTATTGATATTTACAAGGCAATGGGATTAAGTTACTTGTCAAAGTCCACACAGATAGATAATTATTAAGTGTCTGAGATCAGATTTGACCTCCTGACTCCAGGGCTGGTGCTCTATCCAGTATGCCACCTAGCTGTTGTCTAGGGTTACTTTATTTTTTTCACTTTATTTATTTTTGTTAATATTGTACAAATGATGTTTTTTATACATTACTAAAATATTCTTGATTAAAAGTAAACATAATACTCCCTACCCCCAAAAAATATAGACCCATATAAGCAGTAAAGTAAAGGAAAGAGAAAAAAATTTAAATTTAAATTTAAAAGAAGAAGAAGAATGATAGGGGCAGAGAGGTGGCGCAGTGGACAGAGCACCAGCCCTGGAGCCAGGAGCACCCAGGTCCAAATCTGGGCTCAGCCACCAAACCATCACCCAACTGTGTGGCCCTGGACAAGTCACTCAACCTCCTTTGCCCTGCAAACACCTAATAATAATAATAAAAAATGACAATAATAATAATAATAATAATAATAATAATAATAATAATAATAATAAAAGTGCTATACTCTGTGTTCCAACACAACCAACACTGTAATGGGTGGATCACATTCTTTATGATAAGTCCATCACAAAAGCTACTTCTATATTTTTCCGCCATTGCCGTTGCTGATTGCAATGCCCTCCATTCATATTTCCCCCACTACCTATACTATATTTTCTCTCTCCTTTCACTCTGTCCTTCTTCTTAAATGTGCTGTAGGATAGCTAATTGGAACAGAAGACAGATCCCTGACCCTGGAGCTAAGATGCCCCAAGCTCAAAAACCACCCCCAAGGGCCAGCATCCACCCAGCCCTGTGGTCCCAGACAGGCCATCCAATCCCAGCCCCAGCGAGAAGTAAAAAAGAAAATGTGTTATATCTGACCGCTCTCTCCCCATGGTCTACCCTTTCCTCCATCACTCACATCCCCCCATTCCCCCTGACCCCTTCTCTCCTTCTTACTCTAGATGTTTACCCCATTGAGTATATATACTGTGTCCTCTCCTAATCACCTCTCATGAGAGCGAAGATTCCTTCATTCTGCCTTGCTTTCCCTCCTTCCATATCATTGCAATAACTCATTGTAATAAAAAATCTTATTATATGAAATATCTTAGCCTATTCCACATCTCCTTTCTTTCTCCCACTGCATTTCCCTTTTAGCCATTGACTCCATTTTTACACTATATTATATCTTCAAATTCAGCTTTCTCCTGTACTTCAACTATAAAAGCTCCTTCTACCTGCTCTATTCAATGGGAAGGTTCATATGAGTATTATCAGTATCATTTTTCTATGCAGGAATACATGTGGATCATCATCATTAAGTCCCCCATATTTTACCCTTCTCCTCCACTCACTATGTTTCACCTGAGTCCTGTATTTGAAAATCAAGCTTTCTGTTCAGGTCTAGACATTTCAAGAGGAACATTTGAAATTCCCCTGGTTCATAGAAAGTGCATCTTTTTCCCTGGAAGTGGATGTTCAGTTTGGCTGAGTAGTTGATTCTTGATTGCATTCCAAGCACTTTTGCCTTCCAGAATATTATATGCCAATCCCTAGGAACTTTTAATGTAGTTCCTTCTAAGTCCTGTGTGATCCTGACTGCAGCTCCATGATATTTGAATTGTTTCCTTCTGGCTGCTTGTAATATTTAATCTTTGCCTTGGTAGCTATGAAACTTGGCTTTACTATTCCTAGGGGTTGGTTTTTTTTTTTTGGATCTCTTTCTCGGGGAGATTATTAGACTCTCTCAATTGCTATTTTGCCCTCTGCTTCTAGGATATCTGGAAAATTTTCCTGTAGGAATTCTTTAAAAAATGATGTCAAGACCCTTTTCCTGATCATGACTTTCAGGTATTCCAATAATTTTTAAATTATTTTTCCTGAATCTGTTTTCCTTATCAGTTGTTTTTTCAATGAGATGTTTCACATTTTGTTCTCATTTTTCATTCTTTTGGTTTTGAAGTATTGTATCTTGATTTCTCATAAAATCAGCAACCTCCCTCAGTTCCATTCTAGATCTGAAGGATTTGTTTTCCTCAGAGAGCTTTCTTATTTCTTTTTCTGTCTGGTCAATTCTGCTTTTTAAAGCATTCTTTTTCTCAATAACTTTTGAACTGTTTTATCCATTTGACCTATAATGGTTTTTTAATATGGTATTTTCTTCAGCATTTATTTGGATCTCTTTGAATTAACTGCTGACTTCTTTTTCATGTTTTTCCTGCATTTCTCATTTCTTTTCCCAATTTTTCTTCTATCTACCTCACTTGATTTTCAAAATATTTTTTGAGTTCTGTCATAGCCTGAGCCCAATTTCCATTTTTCTTGCAGTCTTTAGATGAAGAAGATTGTACATCCACATCTTCAGATTGAGTATTTTGATCCTTCTTGGAATCATAGACAATGTATTTGTCAACGGTGTTACTCTTTTTTTGTGCTTACTCATTTTCCCAAACTGTGCCTGGTTTGGGGATGCTTCCTGAGCTTTTGAGCATTATTTGGACACCCCCCACAAGGATCTCAGTGGGTGAGCTCTCTTTCCTCGTGGTCAGTGAATGACCACAAGTGCACCCCTCTGCCATGGGGCTAATGTGGGGGGTCCTGCTGTTCTATGGGGGACCTAGGGTTTGATCAGGATCTGAATGTGGTCAAAGCCCCAGAATCCTGTTCCAGGTACAGAGGGCAGACCTCCATTCCTCTACCTAGGCTGAACACTCAAAACTAGAGGTTCCTGGTTACCAGCTCCGCCTGCCTCTGGTTCCTGGGCTGCTGTGGCCATGCTACCTACTGAGTGCCCTGAGGGCTGGGCCTCATACACTTGCTCTGGCAGAGCCCCCATCCCCAGCTGATCTTCCAAGTTGTGCCTGGTGCTCCCCAGGGTTTAGGTCAGGAAACTGTGCCTACTGCCATGAGCTTCAGCTCCCAACACCTTGGGGCTACCTCTGGGAGGCTGATGTTCCTTTGCTGTGGCAGTTGCCCCTCTAACCCCATGGAACAGAGTCTTTCCGCTATTTTCCAGGTTACCTTGGGCTGGAGAATTGCCTCACTGTATCCCTCTGTGGGTTTTGTCTCTTGAAAATTTAGTTAGAGTCCTTATTTTATAAGTTCGGAAACTATCAGAGAATGAGCACCTAAGAGAGGATCTTCTCCTGTCATCATCTTAGCTCCACCTCCTAGAGTTACTTTAAATGAAATTTCTCTTTCTATCTCTTGTCTTTGGTCTTTGTCTCATGTGTTTGTGTATGTGTGTGTGTGTGTGTGTGTGTGTGTTTATGCCGATGATTTGTGTAGGTTTATCTAACGTCCTGCTACTCTGCTGATGTTGTTAATTCTTTCAAATATTTTAATATGATTTTCTAGGGTTCTTTAAGTATACCATCATATCATCTGCAAAATCATCTGCACCAAGTGAAAGTTTTGTTTTTCCTTGACAATTCTAATTCCTTTATTTATTTCATTCTCTTATTGATAAAGTTAATATTTTGAATGATATATTATTGTGTAGTATTGTTGATAATGAGCATTCTTGTTTCACTCCTTATCTCACTGAAGTGCTCCTAGTTTATGCCTATTGCATATAATGTTTGCTAATGGGTTAGAAAGACACTGTTCATCTACAAAAAAATATAATCTGCTCAGACTAACAGAAGAGAAAGAAAATGCTTAAATAACCCCATTTCAGAAAAAAGAAATTGAAGAAGCCATCAATAAACCCCTAAGAAAAACTGGAAAAATAGAAGAAAGAATTCTGCCAAATTCCTTTTATGACACCAACATGATATTAATAAGAAAGCCAGGAAGAACCAAAACAGACAAAGGAAATTATAGACCAATGTCCCTGATGAACATTTGTGCAAAAAATCATTAAAAAATTTAGCAAAGAGATAGCAGGATAGATAGCATAATACACCATGATCAGGTAGGATTTATACCATATAGGCAGGGATAGTTCAACTTATTTGAACATATCATAATTGAACATATCAATAGCAAAACAAACAGAAATCATATGATTATCTCAATAGATGCTGAAAAAATCTTTGATAAAATACAATAGTTATTCTTATTAAAAACACTAGAAAAGTATAAGAATAAATGAATTTCCCTTAAAATAATAAATAGTATCTATTTAAAACTATTAACAAATATTATAAGTAATGGGGATAAATTCAGAGCATTTCCAATAAAATCAGGGGTGAATTTTGGATGTTACTTATCACCATTGCTATTCAATATAGTATTAGGAATGTTAGCATTAGCAATAAGAGAAGAAAAAGAAATTGAAAGAATCATAACTGAAAATGGGGGAGCAAAACTTTCACCCTTTGAAGATGATATGATGGTATACTTAGAGAACCCAAGAAAATCAACTAAAAAACTAATTGAAATAATTAAATTCAGCAAAATAGCAGGATATAAAATAAATACATATAAACCATCAGCATTTCTATACATAAACAGAAAATTCCAAGCACAAGAGATAGAAAGAGAAATTCTATTTAAAGGAACTGTAGACAACATTAACTACCTGGCAATATTCCTCCCAAAGCAAATTCAGAAACTATATGAACACAAGCAAAGCACTTCTCACCCAAAGAAAGTCAGATCTAAGCAATGGGAAAAAATGTCAGTTGTTAATGTCTAGGTTGAGCTAATATAAATTGACCCAATTTAAAATAATTGGGCCAATCAAACTACCAAATAATTATTTTACTGAGCTAGAAAAACGCATGACCAATTTATCTGAAGCAACAAAAGGTCAAGAATATCAAGAGAACAGATGGAAAAAAAATTTCAAAGTAAGGTAGTCTTGTTCTACCAGATCTAAAACTATACTATAAAGTAGCAGTCATCAAAACTGCTTAGTATTGGTTAAACAATGCAGTAATGGATCAATGGATTAGGATAGATTCAAAGGAAATAGTAGAAAAAGACCACAGTAATCTACTGTTTACTCAAAGACATTAGCTTCTGGGGTAAGAACACACTATTTGACAAAAATCTTTGGAAAAAATGGAAAGTAGTATGATAGAAATAAAGCATAGACCCACACCTTATAACCTATACCAAAATAAGACCAAAAATGGGTACAGGATTTAGATATAAAGAGTGACATCATAGATAAATTAAAAGACTAAGAAATACTGTATCTGTTAGACCTATGGAATAGATAGGAATTTATGACCAAGCAAGAAATAGAGTACAATATAAATTGCGGAATGGATGTTTTTGACTGTATTAAATTCAAAATACATTGCACTGAGACTTCTGGTCAGGGCTGAGAGAAGCCAGGCACTGTGCTAAGGTTTCCTGTTTTTCCCTCAGAACCAATATGAAACAAGTCTCTTAAAAATTTCAATTGACAAAACCCAGAAAGGGAAGCTAGGAGAAGAACATCTTACAACAAGGTATGTCTCAGGGCACCTTGTGGGAGCCAGGGGCAGAAAATAGAAAGCCAGAGCAGCAGCAGTGGCATGAAATCCAGACACTAATCTGAGAATAGCTGTGGAAGCTTTGACTATGAGTAGCAGATTGGAGGGAGATTTCCAGCATTTAGGACTATATCCCAAGTTCAATTATCAAAATGAGCAAAATAACAAAATGAGTGCTAACTACAGAAAGCTATTTTTCTGATAAAATAAAATATAAGATAAAAATGCCATCTCAAAAAAGGAAAACAATGTCAAAATGCATACATGTGAAGACTCAAAGAAGATTGTGAATTGATCTAAAACCCCAAAATACCTTTCTTGTAAGAGTTCAAAAAGAAATATAGAAAAAATGGCAAAAAGAAATGAGTCATGTAGGTGAATTATGAAAAAATTGACTGAATAAAACAATAGATTTAAAATTAAAACTGACCAAAAGAAAAAAAAAAGAAAACAACTCCTTAAAAGTAAAATTGATCAATTAGAAAATAAAATGCAAAAACTAAAAAAAATCAAAAATCAGAATTGAACAAGTGGAAATTTATGATTTTCTAATTTCTGTCAAGATTCTATCAAATTAAACCAAAAATTTGGAAAAATAGAAGAAAATTTAAAATACCTTTTACAAAAAATGACCAAGCATAAAAATAGATCCTTGATAATTTTCTGATAGATACTGGCCAGGTTCTTTTTTTAAATATCAAGATTTTCTGGGAGACCAGAATAAATTATCAAGGAAAACTGCCCAAATACCTTAGAACAAGACAAAACAATCCTTGAAAGTGTCCTTCAATTATTCACAAAAAGAGATCTCAAAATGAAAATAAAAGAATATTAAAGTCAAATTTGAGAATTCTCAGCTAAATGGCAAAAATACCAAAAGAAGCAATATAAATTTGTAGGGTGTCACAATCAGGATTAAGCAGAATTTGTTAGTTTCCACATTAAAGATTTGGAGGGCTTGGAATATGATACTCTGGAAGGCAAAGGAGTTTGATTACCCCTAAGAATCAATTACCCTGCTAAATTCAGCTTATTCTAAGGGAAAAGATAGATTTAAAATTAATTGAAGGACTTCAAAAAGTTCTGTTAAAAAGACAAGAACAGAGCAAAAAATTTGATTTTCAAATTCATAACTTAATAGATGCATAAAATGTTCAACAGGAAGAAAGAAATAAAGGTTAGTCAATAAGACTAAATTGTCTACTTATAACTCTTGAGAATTGTATTTCTCTTAGGGCAGTTGAAAGGAACATACTTACTAGAAAATTGGGGAAAAATTGATTATGCTATGGTGATACATAATAAGTCTTGAGATTTGTATTTCTATGGAGACAGTTTATGGAGTGTACTTGGACAGATAGTGTGAGTATAAATGACCTGTAATTGCAATGATACTTCTAGCACTGGAGAATTGAATTTCTAAAGGTCTAGTTGAGGGAAGTTGGCCTGAGGGTCTAAATATGAAACAATTATAATCTGGTGATGCCTATAACCCCTGAGAATTGCAATTACAAAAGTAGTATACACAGATGGTGAGTGTGCGTACAAGGCAGTTGTAAAATAATTAACAGATGAAAAAAGAAGTGATGGTAAGAAAAGGATAAATAAAACCACAAGAAGATACACAAAGAACCTATTATAATAAAGGGAAAGATGAAAGCGAATAAGAAACCAGTGGAAAGCTCTATGCCAAAGTGCATCTTAGCAGCCAAAACACCTGAATCTTCGAACAGCAAGTCAGTGGTACAGTAGACCTGCAATCAGGGCCCCAATCCCAGCACAAAAAGCATACTTCAGGTCTCAGAATCCTGTCAAGGGAAAAGAATAATTTGAACTATCGATAATGGTTTTTCTATTAGGACAATTGAAAGCAGTATAATTAGCTAGAAGAATAGGAAAACATAAATATAAAACAATTAAGACATTAAAAAAGAATTATCCTAGGAGAAAAGTGTGAGGTTGAAGAGGGAAAATATCTCCACATGAAGAGGCACAAAGGACCTATTATAGCAGAGGGAAAGGGAGAGTGTGAGGACTGAGCGAATGTTACTTTCAACAGATTTGACTCAATGAAGGAATAACAAACACTCCCAATTGGGTTAGAAAGTTATGCTATCCTACAGGGAAGCACGAAGGGAAGGGAGAAAGAAAGGAAAGAAGGAGTTAATAGAAGGGACAAGAAGAAAGAAAATGGAAATGGCCTGATAGAATGGAGGACAGATTGAGGTAAGTGGAGGTTAGAAGTAAAACATTGGTAAGGATAAAATGAAAGGAGACAGAAAAGTATAAACAGGGAGTTGATTGAATAGAGGGAAATATATATGTAGTTATCATAACTGGAAATGTGAATAGGAAGACATCTACATAAAACATAAGTAGCCAGTGGATTTGGCTTAAAATTCAGATTCCTACAATATGCTGTTTTAAAAAAAAAAAATCATTTGAAGCAGAGAGATTCACAATAGTAAAGGTAAAAGGCTGGAGCAGAATATATTATCCTTTACCTGATATCTGATAAAAACAAAAGGAAAAATAGATCTGATTAAAGGGGATAAGAAAAGAAATTACATCTTCCTAAAAAGGCAATGAAGAACTACCAATATTAAACATATATGGACTCAGTGGCATAACCTCCAAATTCTTAGAGAAGAAGTTAAATGAGTTAGAAGAGAATATGGACTTCAAAATTATATTATTGGGGGTACCTCAGCCTTCCTTTCTCAGAATTAGATAAATATAAATATAAAATAAACAAGAAAGGGAAGAAGATTGATAGAATTTTAGAGACCTTACATATCTGGAGAAAATGAATGGAGATAGAACAGAATATACTTTCTTCTCTGTGGTATATGGCACCTACACAAAAATTCACAATGGATTAAGGTAGAGGTGTGGAACCTTTTTTCCATCAGTGGTCATTTGGTTGTTCATAACAATATTTGAGAGCTATATTTGGTCAAGCATTTATTTAATTCACCCATAAAACATTGCTAAGTTTATTGAATTTTAAGTCCCACCTTTGCAATGCCACAACAATAAGTCCCATAGGCTAGAACTTCCCTGGATCATAACATTAAAAGTCTCACAATCAAATGGTAAGGAGAGAAACATTAAATAAATCCTTTTCACATCAATATGTGAATTATGGTAATTACATGTAAAAATTACATGTAATCAAGGGCCATGAAAAATTAACTAGAAACTAAATAGCAAAATTTTAAAGAATGAATGAATCAAAAAAAATTATAGAAGTAAGCAACAATTTCATCCAAGAAAATAACAATAATGAGACAACATACAAAACTTTTGGGATATAGCCAAAATAGAAATTAAAATAAATTTTATATGTCTAAATGCTTACAAGAAAAAGATCAAAGAATTCAGCATGCAACTACAAAAAGGAGAACAAATGAAAAATCACAAATTAAATATCAAATTTAAAATTCTGAAAGTCAAAGGAGAAATTAATAAAACTAGAAGCAATAAAACTTTAAAATACATTAACTTTTGATTAACTTGATTAAAGCAAAAGAAAGAAGAAAAACAAAATGGCAGTATCAAAAATAAAATTGTTGAATTCACTATCAAAGGGGAGGAAATTAAAGGAGTATTTTGGAATAGTTTCACTCAATTCTATGCCAATAAATTTGATAATCTAAATGATATGATGACTATGTGCAAAAATGTAAATTGTCCAGATTAACAGAAGAAAACTAAAGGAAAAATAGAGCTATACAGACAGACAGAGACAGAGACAGAATCAGAGACAGAAAGAGAGAAAGAGAGACAGAAAGAGAGAGTCAGAAAGAGATATAGAGAAGAAAATTAAGTTTCAATTTGTATTTTAAAATTCATCAGTTCTCTGGCATTAGATAACATTTTTCATCATGAATCTTTTGAAATTGTGTTGGACCATGAATAATGAGAGTAAACAACTCCTTCATATCCAATCATCATTATACCATTGATATGTACTTAGATCTGAGTTTTTCCCACTTAGTTTTGCACCATTTCATATAGGTCTTGCCATGTTTTTCTTTTTCTTTTTGAAACAACTCCATTCTCAATTCTTTTCTTTTTGCAAGGTAATGGGTTTAAGTGGGTTGCCCAAGGCCACACAACTAGGTAATTATTAAGTGTCTGAGTTCAGATTTGAACTCAGGTCCTCCTGACTCCAGGTCCAGTGCTCTATCCACTGCACCACCTAGCCATCCCTCCATTCTCAATTATTAATGCACAAAAGCATTTTTTCACACCATATGCCATGAAATGTTTAGCTATTTTTTCGACTGATGACCATCCCCTCAGTATTCACTTCCTTAATTTGACAAAAAGAGCTAATATAAATATTTTGGTACATGTAAGTCCTATTCTTTTGATTTTATCTCTTTGGGGTTATTTTAAGTATCACTTCTCTATTCAATAGTGATTTAGAGTTTTTGTTTATGTATTTATAGATTGCTTTGTTTTACTCTTCTGAAAATTACCTGTTTATATCCTTAGGTCACTTTTTCAATTTAAAATTATTCTTATTTCTATAAAATTGATTCAGTTTCCTAAATATTTGAGAAGTGAGGCTATTTTAAGAGAAATTTCCTTATTTTAAGAGAAATTACTCCACCATATAATACATATTTCAGCAAAATTTAGTTTGCCTCATCTCATTTAATTAGATATATTTTAGGTTTTGGTTCATATGAAATCATGATTTCTATTTCTCTCTTTTTGACATCAGCTGAAGCATAATAGATTCTGCTTGAATCCTAGATTTCAACTTTCTCTGTATCTATTTCAAGTGCATCTTTTGTAAACAACATAATATTGGATTCTGGTTTCTAGTCCATTCTGATAGCCAGTTCTATTTTATAGATGACCTTATGCTATTCAAATTCACAATTATGATTCCTGTTTATTTCCCTTCATCCTGCTTCCTTCTTTTAGTTCTTCCCTTTATCTTTTATGTTGTCTTTCTCCAAAGTCTGTTTTTCTTTGAAAATCTCTATCCTTTAATCTGCTCTCCATTTTATTACTCCTATATCTTTTATCATCTTCCCCTATCTATTGAATAAGAGAGATTTCTTATATCCAAATGAGTGCTGTGTGTGTGTAACTCTTTTTACTTTTTTATTTTTTCTTAAGTTCTCATATGTAAAAAACAGCTTCCACTTAATAAATTCTAATTTGTAAGGAATTATTTTCCTCAGTGAGTGTTTGTAACACTTTTTCTATTTAGCTAATATTTTAAAAATTCTTCTCTTCAGTAATAATTTATATGTCTTTTATCATTAGACTAATTTCATTTCTAAGATTCTCTTTTCTTCAATACCTTTGTTTTCCCTTTTCCAAGCTTGATTAATTATCTTTTCACAGTTTTATTGCATCACTATTATTTCTTTTCCTATTTTTCCTCTATTATTCATCTCTTTCTTGAATTCTTTTATGAATTATTCTTGTGTGCCATTAGCATTTTCCTTTCAAATTTTGGTTATAACTGTTTTCACATTATTGTCTACTGAGATTATATCTTGATCATCCCTGCCTTTGGAATAGCTTTATATAGTCAAATTATTTTGTTGTTGTTGTTGTTGTTGTTGTTGGATCATTTTTTAAAAATTTATTTCTTGACATTGAACATTTTTTTAAGTTGAGTTCTGTCCATCTGGGTTTGATGAGATATTTTCCCAAGCTTCAAACCTTGTCATGCTATTCTTTTCAGAGCTAGTCCTAAAATTTTGCAAGTTTTTGTGCTTCCAAAATGTTGTGATCTGGGGAAAGGTATGGTCAAATCTCTCATAATATATGCTTTGGTCTTTATTTAGGAAGGGTCACTGGTAGCTTGCTACTATATACATCGATGATAAGGTTGACACATATACTGCCAAAACTGCTTCAATATTTGGGATACGTCAAAGCTAAGTGTTGGAGACATGTGGTATTAGAAACACCTATAAAACTAAAATTTTGTAGAGTTATTGTTTTGAACTTATTATTTTGTGTATGTGGAAACTGAATTGCATACTAGTGACATGCCAGGAAAATCAGTCACTTCCATTTGAATCTTCACATGAAAAATCCATATCCAGATATGGATTATCTGGCAAGATAAAGTATTAGATACTGAAGTCTTTCTTTAGCTAAACTTCTAAGCAATCAAATTTTAGTGCAGGAAATGTAATTCCAAAGGACTGGTATCATTGTTCGAATGCCAAATATATATTTGCCTAAAAGACTATTTTACAGAGGCAGCCATTCTCATGGAGGTCAGAAAAAAACTAATACAAGGACACTGGACATCCCATTGGAAATCTTTGGAATTGATTACCTAACAGGCAAAGGACCACCCAACAAGAGCTAACCATATGAAAAAAAAATGATTCCTTTGTTCCATGAGCAAAGTAAAATTGTAGTAGCTAAAAATAAAAGTGAGTCAGAAAATCTGGAAACACTACAAATGTTCATGTTGACTATTTGTATAAGACCTATGGTAGTGCTTTCTACTATTCTAAAGGGACACTTCATGCATGTTCTCTCACTGTTATATTAGCAATGAATTGACATATTTCCCCTTTTAACTACATGGAGAAATTAATTTAAGTTTCCCTTGAATCTTATCTGAAGAGTCACAGTCAAACACATCCATATTCTAAGTCCAGCATTGTAACATCTCTTTGGTCTTCTTTGAGAAGGAACAACTACAATCAACTAAACAATCTCTGTTTTTTTATTGCCTTTAATTTTGTTCCCATTATTAAGGAACCCATTATGTCACCCTCTCTCCAATGTTCAACTGGAACATGATAGTATTCCATTTTCTGTTTTTAACATTTTTCTCCCTGTAAAGTTTCTGATCTAAGGATATAAATAGGGAACTTTCAGGAGAGGAAATCAAATCATTTCATATAGTATCTGGCCTGAGAAATACCTAAGATATTAAATGTTTACAAGTATATTAGTTTATATATTAATTTTCTTATATTTCAGGTTTATATTCTTCTTCAAAGAAGAAGAATTTTTGTATCATGAGAAAAATGTATTATTTGAGAGTTAAAAAGGGTTTTTTAAATTAATTTTTAGACCCTCTGCCAAATTTTTAGGCCCTCCCTTAGACAACACTGATATTTTCACTCTAATTCTTGCTCCCTTATTCCCTAATACATAGCTACTATTCAGTCATTACTTTGAAGTGGTGGTAATGAATTTCAACTTTTTGATTTTCTATGAGAGAATGCATTAAGGTGATTAATACTAAAAGTTTATGTGCATACATAAAATTACTAAAAAATCTGACTATCATACCTAACCTATTACTGCCAAAGGGTAGCTTAGACTTTGGTAGTGAGTGATATACAATGTCTTCTCCTTGTTACTTCTGCAGCTTGTTTTCATATCTGTGGAGTCTCTTTCACTGCATAAGTAACTTTACCTATGTACTTAGATATTTACAATTTTATACTTGCTTTATTTTTGTTTTGATAACAAAACCCATTTTAATTTGCATGACTAAGTGCTCAGTGAGTTACAGGTAAAACAAAAAAATAGTTGCCAATTTTAGATATTTGCATAAGAAATTAGTGTTGTGAATATAAATTGAATTCCAGTGAAACTACTCATTACTTTGAATGAACTGCTATGACTGTATTAGAATAGTCTATTATTTAATAAAACATAGAAATGTTACTTAGAAAATTAAAGGAAAACATACAATTAGATTTCATATGTCATTAACCTAGGGTTAAAATAGTTCTTTTAAAGGCCATTAATTTTCAAATATTTTATTCAATGCAAATAATGCATTTTATCCTATTCCTCTCATATTACTTTAGATTATATTATGATAAAAACAGTAAGAAACTAAAATAAGTGATTTCTACAGAAGAAAGTCACAAAAAGTCAGTGAGAACATTGGGGTACATGCAAGGAAATAAATCCACAGGCTCCAACTGAGATCATAGAAGAGTTGGTGATTGACTGTTCTTTATTCAAATAGGGCAAATTGGAGGGGGTCACACAAGAAAGCCCTGGGTGGTTGGAAACTCATGGAAATATTTAAAAGTTACCAGTCACAACAAGAAGCAATTGATATGATATGATTCCCAGATGAGAACATTCATGTTTCTAAAAGCAGAGGTTAGTAGAAGCTTTGAAATACAAAGACAAGAGTCAAGGGAAACTTAGATAAATTTATTCATATAGTTCAAAGGGGAAATATGTCAATTCATTGCTAATATAACAGTGAGAGGATATGCAAGAAATATCCCTTTAGAATAGTACTATTTTCAAAGAGTATTTATGGACTTATTTTTAAAACAGAATACTGGGGGAGTATTGCTTTTGTTTTGAATGCTCTAAACAATCTAAGAGAAACAATGATAAAATTAATATGCTATTGTGGAATATAGCAAGGTGGGAGTAGAAAAATGATATTTCTCAAATTGAAGTTTGTGTGAATTTTCTGCACATTGAAGATGGGTTAGTATGAGAGAACAAAATAATAACCACTCATCTTAACAAGATAAAGAAGGAATGAACAATCATACAGTTAGGTATGAAAATACATCAAACTCAACAGGGAAATGGCAACTGGGTAGAGAGATAGAGCTGGAATTTAAAGGGGAAATAAAACTCATGGAAGTGCAATCACAAGCAAAACAAACATAATGACACATTGAAGAACCTATTGAAAGAAGGATTCGAATTGGAATCAAAAGGGGTAACCATCAATTGGATAAATGGTGAAAAAATGGTATTTGAATGGCCTAATGAAACATATTGATCCATAAAAAATGCTTAAAGAAGAGATTTCTGAGAATGCTAGTAACATGGTGATTATTATACTGTCTCCATTGTCTGAAGGCCAAGAAGATTACATTTCATCTTTCCTCTAGGCTTCTCCAGAGAAAGGTATATAAATCAATATCAAGGACTCAATCCTTCACTTATTGTATTCTTCAAATTTTAAGGATGCCTACAACCCATTTACATTTGAATTCAATAGTGAAACTATTTCACAAAGGGATAGAAAGAGTTCAGATGTATAACAAGAACAAGTACATAAAAAAATGAGTGTGTGTGTTAGTGTCTATTTATATACTAGGAAAGGAAGGAGGATCAAATCCACACTTTTACTTACTTCCTATATATCTCAGTCTCACAAGGTTCCTTATCCCAGGTCCTGAACTTCTATCTGTGGAAGAAATGTACTCAAATTTTTTTGGGGAAAAAAATCTCACCATAAAAGAAGGACTCTTAGAGGTAAAAACAAAAACAAAAACAAAAAGACAAACAAAGCAAAAAAAATGAGTTATAGAATTTGGGGAAAGAGGCACTAATATTTGGAAGTTATGATAGTTCTTGAGTTGTATTCACATAGAAATACTGAATGAAAATGAATTAGATGAATGTCACTTTTTGTAGAGAGTTTGAGCTCAGCACCATTGAAAGTCGTGTGACATTTTGATCGTGCATCATAATCTACTTTATTTTCTTGAATTCTGAGAACCTCAGATGACAATTTATAGGATCATCCCTCTAGTTCTATCTTGAAAGTATTGTCTGATATTTTAGAGCTCCTCTGCCGAAGTAAGATATTTGAATAAAATTAGATATAGAGAAAAAAATATGTTGAAATTAAAACTGAACTATGTAATTCTGAAAGTGTCAAGATTATTATATTATTCTCATTTTTACTATACTAGTGATGCAGAGAATTTCTCTTGATTTCACTCTGACCTTGGCCTAGTTTTCATAGGTGTGACAGACATTCTGAGTCACAGGAAGTGATATGTTTAAATGGAAGATCACCCATCTTATGATAGGAAGGACCAGTGCATCCTATGTCACCTAAGTGCAATGAGTGCTTTCTTGGCCCTTCCTCGGAGGATTGCCTCCCTGTGACTTGTGTATTGGAGAATACCTGGGACCAGGTGCTAAACCATTTACTAAGAACCATCCTTTAAATATGGGGACCCAGAAAAGAAGCTCCCTTTCCTTCATTGCCTTTCTAAGATGGACACATTCTTTTTCCTCTAAGATAGAACTGCTTGCTCCAAGCCTAGGTTGCTGGAGAACTATAAGCCTGTATTCCATGTGGTTGGACTTGTTTGACTCTAAACCATCTCTTCTCTCTCTCTCTCTCTCTCCCTCCCTCCCTCCCTCCCTCTCCCCCTCTCCTTTGTTAATCACCCTGTCCTCAAGATGTCTATATGCCTCTTCAGAAAAAGTTTTAATCTTTTTTTAACATTTTAACATTTTATTTGTTTTCCAATTACAACCAATAATAATAATAGGTACCCATCATTTTTTGCAAGGCTCTTAATTCTTCAATTTTCCCCTCCTCCCTTCCCCCCCACAGAAGTTTGTCTGACAGTCTCTACATTGTTTCCATGCCATACTTTGATATAAATTGAATGTTATAAGAGTAAACATAAGAATAACCATAAACCCCCTCCCCCCCCAAGAAGATGAGAAATCTCAAGAATAGAGAGAGAGAAAAAAATTGTACTTCATTCTGTGTTCAGATTTCAGTGGCTCTGTCTCTGGAGTGAGTTTCTTTATTTATCATAAGTCCACCAGAGAAGTTGCTTTAATATTTTCCCCTCAGTTACTATTATTAGCTATACCTCCACTCTAATTCTCCCCACTCTCATTTATTCTATTCTCTCTCTCCTTTGATTCTGGCTCTGTCCAAAAGTGTGAATCTGAGTACCCTCTCCCTCGAACTTCTCTATCTTCTATTACCTATTCCCCCCTTTCCTGCCCCCATTTCCCCCTCATCCTGTCCCTTTCCTCCCATCCTTCCCCAGGGCAAGGTAGATTTCCTCACCCTATTAAGTTTCCTTCCTGAGCCATTTCTGATGAAAATGAAGGCTCACTCATTCCCCCTTGCCTTCCCCACCTTTGCTCCATTGAAAAAGCTTTTTCTTGACTCTTATGTGAAATCTCTCAGCTTCTTCTTCATCTCCATTTCCTTCCTAGCACTACTTTCCCCCATCACCTATTGATTACATCCCTTTACCACATCATACCATTATATTCCACTCCTTCCTATGTCCTGTCTATATATGCTACTTCTAACAGCTCTTATAAATGAGAAAGTTCATATGAGTTATCAATATCTTCCCCTGTGTAGGAATACAAACAGTTCAACATCATCAAGTTCCTCATAGTTAGTCCCTCTCTTCCACTCCCTCTATGGTTCACCAGAGTCCTGTACTTGGATATCAAACTTTTTGTTCAGCTCTGGTCAACTCAATAGGAAAGTTTGAAAGTCCCCTGTTTCATTGAAAGTACATCTTCTCCCCTGAAAGAGGATGTTCAGTTTTACTGGGTAGTTGATTCTTGGATGTAAACCAAGATCTTTTGCCTTCCAGAATATCATATTCCCATTCCTATGAGCCCTTAATGTAGATGCTGCCAGATCCTGTGTAATCCTTACTATGGAGCCTCAGGAGTTGAATTGCTTGTTTCTGGCAGCTTTTAGAATTTTCTCTTTGATTTAGGAGTTTTGGAATTTGGCTATAATATTCCTGGAAGTTTTTCTTTTGGGATTTCTTTCAGGGCATGACTGGTAAATTCTCTCAATTTCTATTTTACCCTCATCTTCTAGGATCTCAGTGCAATTTTGCTGTGTTATTTCTAGAAAAAAAATGAAGTCTAGGCCCATCTCCTGGTCATGGCTTTCAGTTAGCCCAATACTTTTTAAATTATTTCTTCTGAATCTGTTTTCAAGTTTGGTTGTTTTTTCCAATGAGATATTTCACATTTCCTTCTAATTTTTGGCATTTTTGGAAGAGTTTTATTTCTTCCTGATTTCTTGCAAAACTCAACAGCTTCCTTTAGGCCCAGTGTGCATTTAAAGGAGTATTTTCTTCAGAGAGCTTTTTTTTTTATCTCCTTTTCCAGCTGCCCAGTTCTGCTTCTTAAGGTACTCTTATCCTCATTTGCCTTTTGTTTTGCTTTATCCATTTTGTCCAAACTGGTTTTTAATATATTATTTTATTTTTTTAAGGAGATGACATTAGTTTTAGATTTATTGAGGTTGAGAAAAACATGTGTGCTAAAAGTAAAGAGGTTATAGAAATTTTTGTGGAACTATTAATATGAGAAAACACGTAATGTTATTTATAAATCTTAGCATTGAGGAAAACTATAAAAACCTATCCATAAGGTGAAAATTTCTTTTTTTAATTATTTTATTAAAGATATTATTTTAGTTTTAGAATTGTCCCCCCAATCTTGCTTCCCTCCCCTACCACCCCACTTAAAGCAATATGTCAGTCTTTACTTTGTTTCCATGTTGTACCTTGATCCAAATTGGGTGTGATGAGAGACAAATACTATCCTTAAAGAGGAGAAGAGAAGTCTAAGAGATAACAAGATCAGATAATAAGATATCTGTTTTTTTCTAAATTAAAGGGAATAGTCCTTGAACTTTTTTCAAACTCCACAGCTCCTTATCTGGATACAGATGTCAATTTCCTTTGCAGACAGCCCAAAATTGTTCCCAATTGTTGCACTGATGGAATAAGTGAGTCCTTCAAAGTTGAACATCACTCCCATGCTGCTGTTAGGGTGTACAGTGTTTGTCTTGTGCTGCTCATCTCACTCAGCATCAGTCCATGAAAATCCCTCCAGGCTTCCCTGAAATCCCATCCCTCCTGGTTTCTAATAGAACAATAGTATTCCATGACATACATATACCACAGTTTGCAAAGCAATTCCCCAAAGGAAGGACATTTACTTGATTTCCAATTCTTTGCCACCACAAACAGGGCTGCTATAAATATTTTTGTACAAGTAATGTTTTACCCTTTTTCATCATCTCTTCAGGGTATAGACCCAGTAATGGTATTGCTGGGTCAAAGGGTATGAACATTTTTGTTGCCCTTTGGGAATAGTTCCAAATACCTCTCCAGAAGGGTTGGATGTGTTCACAGCTCCACCAACAAGGTAATAGCATCCCAGATTTCCCACAACCCTTCCAACAATGATTATTATCCTTGCTGGTCATATTGGCCAATCTGAGAGGTGTGAGGTGGTACTTCAGAGAAGCTTTAATTTGCATTTTTATAATAATTAATGATTTAGAGCATTTTTTCATATGGCTATGGATTGCTATGATCTCCTCATCTGTAAATTGCCTTTGCATATCCTTTGACCATTTGTCAATTGGGGAATGATTTTTGTTTTAAAAATAAGACTCAGTTCTCTGTATATTTTAGAAATGAGTCCTTTGTCAGAATCATTAGTTGTAAAGATTGTTTCCCAATTTACTACATTTCTTTTGATCTTGGTTACATTGGTTTTATCTGAGCATAAGCTTTTTTTAATTTAATGTAATTGAAATCATCTAATTGGTTTTTGGCGATGTTCTCCAACCCTTTCTTAGTCATAAACTGCTACCCTTTCCATAGATCTGACAGGTAAATTAGTCCTGGAACTTCTAATTTGCTTAGAGTATTGTTTTTTATGTCAAAGTCCTGTAGCCATTTGGATCTTATCTTGGTAAAGGGTGTGAGGTGTTGGTATAATCTAAGTTTCTTCCATACTAACTTCCAATTATCCCAGCAGTTTTTTATCAAAGAGGGGGTATTTATCCCAATGGCTGGACTCTTTGGGTTTATCAAACAGCAGATTATTATAATCATCTCCTGCTTTTACAACTAGTCTATTCCACTAGTCCACCACTCTATTTCTTAGCCAATACCAGTTTGGATGACTGATGCTTTATAATATAATTTTAGATCAGGTAGGGTTAAGCCACCTTCTTTTGCATTTTTTTTTCATTAAGCTCCTAGCAATTCTTGACTTTTTTTTTCTCCATATGAATTTACTTACAATTTTTTCTAACTCATTAAAGTAATTTTTTGGAATTTTGATTGGAAGGGCACTAAACAGATAGTTTAGTTTTGGTAGAATTGTCATTTTTATTATATTAGCTCTACCTATTCATGAGCAGTTGATATTTGCCCAGTTATTTAAATCTGATTTAATTTGCCTGAGAAGTGTTTTATAATTGTTTTCAAAAAGATTCTGACTCTGTCTTGGCAAATAGACTCCCAAGTATTTTATATTGTCTAAGGTTATTTTGAATGGGATTTCTCTTTCTAGCTCTTCCTGCTGTATCTTGCTAGATATATATAGAAAAGTTGAGTATTTATGAGGGTTTATTTTATAACTTTAACTTTGCTAAAATTGCTAATTGTTTCCAGTAGTTTTTTGGATGATTTCTTGGGATTCTCTAGGTAGACCATCATGTCATCTGCAAAGAGTGAGAGTTTTGTCTCTTACTTCTCAATTCTAATTCCTTCAATTTCTTTTTTCTTCTCTAATTGCTGATGCTAACATTTCTAATACAATATTGAATACTAGTGGTGATAAGGGGCACCCTTGTTTCACCCCTGATCTTATTAGGAATGCCTCTAGCCTCTCCCCATTGAATATAAAACTTGTTGATGGTTTCAGATAGATACTGCTAACTATTTTAAGGAACAGTCCATTTCTTCCTACACTCTCTAGTGTTTTTAATAGGAATGGATGCTGTATTGTTTCAAAAGCTTTTTAAGCATCTATTGATATGATCATATGATTTTTGACAGCTTTGTTGTTGATATAATTGAGTATATTAACAGTTTTCCTAATATTGAACCAACCCTTCATTCCTGGAATAAATCCTACTTGATTATAATGTATTATCCTAGTGATAACTTGTTGTAATCATTTTGCTAAGTTTTTATTTAGGATTTTTGCATCTATATTCATCAGGGAAATAGATCTATAATTTTCTTTCTCTGTTTTAACTCTTCCTGGTTTAGGTAACAGCACCATATTGGTTTCATAGAAAGAGTTAGGCAGAGTTCCATCTTTCCCTATTTTTCCAAAGAGTTTATATAGAATTAGAAAGAATTGTTCCTTAAATGTTTGCTAGAATTCACTTGTGAATCACTCAGGCCCTGGAGATTTTTTTTAGGGAGTTCAGTAATGGCTTGTTGAATTTCTTTTTCTGAGATAGGGTTGTTTAGGCATTTAATCTCTTCTTTATTTAACCTGGGAAGCTTTTTTTTTGTAAATATTCATCCATTTCACTTAGATTATCAAATTTATTTGCATAGTTGCGCAAAATAATTTCAAATTATTATTTTAATTTCCTTCTCATTGGTGGTGAGTTCACCTTTTTCATTTATGATACTAACAATTTCATTTTCTTCTTTCTTTTTTTAATCAAATTGACCAAAGGTTTAACAATTTTATTGTTTTTTTCATAATACCAACTTTTGGTTTTATTTATTAATTCAATAGTTTTTTTGGTTTCTAGTTTATTAATTTCTCCTTTAATTTTTAGAATTTCTAATTTAGTATTTAATTGGGGATTTTTGATTTGTTCTTTCTCAAATTTTTTTAGTTGCATGTTTAGTTCATTGATTTCCTTGTTCTCCAATTTATTCATGTAAGCATTTAGAGCTATAATATATCCCTTGAGAGTTGCTTTGAATGAATCCTGTAGTTTTTGGTATGTTGTTTTATTATTATCATTATCTGGGATAAAATGGTTAATTCTTTCTATAATTTGTTGGTCCACTCATTTTTTTAAAATGAGGTTATTCAGTTTCCAATTTGTTCTGGGTCTATATCTCCTTGGCCCAGTATTGCATATGACTTTTATTGCATTGTGATCTGAGAAAGATGTATTCACTATTTTTGCCTTTTTGCAGCTGAGCATTAGGTTTTTATGTCCTAGTACGTGGACAATTTTTGTATAAGTTCCATGCACTACAGAGACAAAGGTACATATTACTTTCTATCCCCATTCAGTTTCCTCCATAAGTCTACCATATCTAATTTTTCTAACAATATATTTACCTCCTTAACTTCTTTCTTGTTTATTTTATGATTCAATTTATCTAGATCTGAGAGTGGGAGGTTGAGGTCTCCCAGTAGTAGAGTTTTGCTGTCTATGTCTTCCTGTAGTTCTTTCAGCTTCTCCTCTAAGAATTCAGCTGCTGTCCCACTGGGTGCATATATACTCAATATGGAAATGACTTTATTGTCTATGGTACCCAGTTCAAATTCAGCTGTTAATCTCTTTGATTGGGGCTGATCTTCCCTCTGAGCCCAGACTCACCCACTCAAATTCGGCCAAAGCTGCTCCTGGAGACAAATCCCAATGTAGATGTTCTTTCTCCTGGCTTTTCTTTCTGGGTTTTGTAGGTCGGATTTCTTTTAAGAGGTTTGTTTCATGTGATAGATGGGGAAGAGATCAGGAGACTTCAGCACTGTGCCTGTCTTCTCTCCACCATTTTGGCTGAAAGAACATATTATTTTCTTTGGTATTTTTTTTATATCTTTCACCAAGCTTTTGATTTGGTTTTCATGATTTTTCTGCATAGTTCTCATTTCTCCTCCAAATTTTTCCTCCACCTGCCTTAATTGCTTTTCAAACACTTTTTTTAGCTCATCCATAGTCTGAGTCCATTTTCTATTTCTCTTGAAGGTTTTGGATACAGAAGCTTTGATTTTGTCATCATCTGAGTATGTGTTTTGATCTTCCATGGGACAAAAGTAATTATGGTCATATTCTTCTTTTTTCTGTTTACTCATTTCTTCAGCCCAAGATTAATTTACAGCACTTCCAAGGCTTTGGGTTTTTTTTTTTGTGACACCCCACTGGGACCTTTATTCCTCCAAGGTCTTATGCTCTCTAGCCTTTGCTTTGATATGTAGATGACCACAACAATGCCCTCTGCCCTGGGGCTATAAGGAGGGATCTAGCTATCTTAGTATGGAAGCCCAAACTGCAATATGTGAATGTAGGCAAACAGAAGAGAGCAGAGAAATATCTACAGAATTCCCTTACTGTCTCTGGGGGTGCAGGCTGCTTTCCTCCTGTTTCTCCCTGCAGATTCTTCAGTCATGCTCCTCACTCCACACTCACCCAGGTGAAGTAGAATTCTCTCAGAACTGTTTCTGGTGATCTCTGGACTGTGCTGTGCTGTGCTGTGCTGTGCTGTGCTGTGCTGTGCTGTGCTGTGCTGTGCTGTTCTGGGCTGCACCACAGTTCTTTTCCCAACCCTTGGTCCTTGTGAAATACATCTTTCCCACAGAGCTTCTAAGTTGTTTTGGACTGGGAAAATGTATCACTCAGTCTTTCTGTGGGTTCTGTTCCTCTAAATTATGGCTAGATTTATCCTTTGATTTTTGGGGTTTTGGGAGGTTGGAGTTATCAGGAAATGCTGCCTTCACACTGCCATCTTTTCTCTGCCTCCTCAGTTTTAATCTTTAAACTTGGCAGGATTATGAAATAAATCCTGAGTTTTTCAACTTCAGGGAGATGTTTCCAAAAATTCTCAATCTTAATGATCATAAATTTCTCCAACAACATTAGATCCCTGCCTTCTTGTGGCATTGACTAGTTCAATGAAACTTTGAGCTTTGCTGTGCAGGATTACCCAAGACAGATAGGTCTTAATAGAAAGTTCTGACAAAAGGTGAGATACTGGAAAAGAAAATGGCAAACCACTATAGCATTTTTTGTCAAAACAACCAAATAGATAATAGTAAAAGTATATAGTATATGCTGTTGTAAGATGAGACCCTCCAGTCAGAAGTCATCAAAGACATACCTTGATAAGAGCAGAGGACAACCAATATTTTAGGTACAAAGGAAGTGACAGGGCCAAACCCAAAAGTTCAGTTGCAGATGTTTATGATGGTAAAAGAAAAGGCTTATGCTATTAAAAGAAGTATTACAAAGGAACCTGGAATATAGAATCCATGAACCAAGTTAAGGTATATGTAATCAAATAACATATGGAAAGATTGAAGATAAACATCTTGGGAACCAATGAATTTAATAGATGGAAAAGGATAAATTAAATTCACATAATCACTTCATATACCACTTGGGCAAGAGTTCCTAAGAAGAATAGGAGTAGCTCTCACTATCAGTAAAATAGTGAGAAATCCAGTACTGGGATACAATCCCCAAAATGGCAGAATGATATCTTCTCCAATGCCAAGACATGCCACTCAGTTTTACAGTAATTTAAGCCTATGCTCCGACCACTGAAGCCAAAGTTGATAAGTTCTATGAGGAACTGAAACATTTAGAAAAAAATATCAAATGACAAGCTAATATTAATCAAAGAGGATAAGACTATTGATAGAGGAAATCAAAAAATGATTTGATTAATAGGTAAATTAGGTCTTGGAGTATAAAATGAGACAAGGATGAGAATAATAGTTTTTTCAAGTTAATTTGTTGGTCATACAGACATTATTTTTCAACAACTTCAAATGAAATTATATGCATAAATATCACCACATTGTTAATTTGGAAATCATATTGATAAGATAGTTGCAGGTAAAGATGTAGATACCCTGTTCATTCAGTTAGAATGAAATATGGAGCTGACTACACCTCAGATAATAAGCTTCTTATTGCAAAATTCTTATCTAAAATTGAAAGTATATAAAAATACCAAACTCCAAAGTTATGATATCAAAACTTTGACTTATGAATTTAAAATTGGGGTGATAAAGAAATTTAAAGGATTAGATCTGGTAGACATTGTATCTAATATTGAAGAGAAAGCAGCAACATAAATGTCCCAAAATAAAATAAGAGAAAAATTGCAAAATAGCTATGTGTTGAGAACTTACTAATAGGTGAGAAAGGAAGGAAAAGGAAAGGGAATAATATATTCAACTGAATACTATATAATCTAATTTATACCTTCAATAACATTTCAATTTTTAAAAAAAACTATTTTTATGAATTAGGAAAAAATAATAACAAAATCTATTTGGAAATCAAAGAGTCAAGAGTATCAAAGGAACTAATGAAGAATGTAAAAGAAGGGAGCTTAACAGTAGCAGATCTTAAACTAAATTTTAATGCTGTAATTATATAAACTATCTGATACTGGCTAGAAGTTATGATATATGCCTGTGATGTTAAGTGCTGGATTATAAGAATTAGCTCAATGATTTTAGAAAAACATTAATGAAAGAAGAATGAAATAAGTATAACTAAGAAAATTGTGTAGTGTAACAGCAATAGAGTTTTAAGAATGACTTTGTGTGAATAAGTTATTTTATCTATTATAAATAGCCAAATGAGCTATAAAGGAAATATGAAAGATGCTCTGTATATTCTGATTAATAAATGATTAATAGATTATGCATAGAATAATTATACACACATATATTTGCATGTAAATTTATGTGTATGCATATATATGTATATTTATTTATAAATTTATATTCCATAAATTATTTGAAAAAAAGAAAGCTGAGCATATTCAACAGCAGCCTCATCTCTTTCCCCTAAGCCTGGATCTCTCTCCCTTCTCATCTCTATCTTTTTTTTAACATAGTTTATTTTTTTCCATTTTTTCTTCTCCATGAATTTGTATGTTCCATGAGTGCAGGGGCTGTATTTATTATGTAATTTCTTTGTATCCACAGACCTTAGCACCAATATCAGAACATAATAACTTTTTCATTATTGTTTGCTTACTAAGAATTCAGATCAATTTGATAACCATTCATGTCTACAAGGGTGCTAGGGTGAATGATATCTATCATCTCCTTAGACTTGGATGGACTAAACATACAGAAGGGGACTTATTTTTGCCACATAGTCATTTTGTGAATTAGTTTTCCTTCAATATTTTTTTTGTTATAAATATTTTTCTTTTTTTTTAAAGTGTGATGAAGGAAAGGGTAACAATAGAGATAACAAAAAAGATGGACATTAAAGCATTTTTGTTTGTTTAATGCATAGAACAGAAGGATGTTCAGAAGAAATACAGATATGCAAAATAGTTTTCATAGTAATAGATGGAATTTATTACATTGTTTTCTCCTTAGAAAAGCAAATACTGAGCAGAGCCAAAATGGTGGCAGGAGAACAGTATTTCTTAGGTACTCTATCCAAAATATTTCAAAAACCTTAAAAGTATGAGTCTTAACTAAATTTTTGAGAGACAAAACCCACAGAGAGATCCAGTGAGGCAATTTTCTATCCCAAGGTAACCTGGAAAATAGTAGGAAAGTTCTGTTGCACGAGTTTGGAGGGGGCAGCACTGTGCCAGAGTGAAGGAGTTTCAGTCTTCCGGGAACAACGCTGGGAGCCCTGTCTCCTGGTAGTTGAATCAGTTTCCTGACTTGCCACACCCAGGATCACCAAGTACAACTTGGAAGATCAGAAGGGAGACCTCTGCCAGAGTGAGCATGAAGCCCAGGACAGTGTGACCCTCCTGATCATGATCTCCATACTCAGTGCAGCCTAGATCCCGGGAAACAGAAGCAGGCCTGTCTAGCTGTCCAGTGGGAATTGCCCAGCAGTTGCTCCCTGAGATCTCAGTCCATGGAAGGTAAGAGAGTGAAGAGAGAATGCTGAGATCTGTCCTCTGTCCCTGGGACAGGACTCCAGGGTTTTGTCCATATTCAGGCCTTGGTAGCTGTCTGGGGCCCCCAAACACAGGGATCTTCTTCACAGCCCCGGGGTAGAGTGTGTGTTTGTAGTCATTCAATCGACCAGGAGAGCAGTCAGAGTCTCACATACTGAGGTCCTTGTGGGGGTGTCTCAATAATACTCAAAAGCTCAGGAAGTATCCCAAAACCAGGCACAGGATGAGAAATGAATAAACAATAAAAGAAGGAACCTGACTGAAGACAATTACTTTGGTCCCATGGAGGAACCAAACACACAATAAGAAGATGCGAAAGTCCAAACTTCTGCAACTAAAAATTCCAAGAAATATAGAATTTGGGCTCAGGCTATGACAGAGCTCAAAAAAAGATTGTGAAAATCAAGTAAGGGAGGGATTGGGAAGAGAAATGAGAGAGATGCAGGAAAAACATGAAAACAAAGTCAGCAACTTAAAGAAAAAAAAATGCTGAAGGAAATAACATATTAAAAGCCAGTTTAGATGAAATGGATAAAACAGTTCAAAAACTTGTTGAGGAGAAAAATGCTCTAAAAGGAAGAATTAGCCAGATGGAAAAAGAAGCTCTCTGAGGAAAACAAATTCTTCAAATGTAGAATGGAACTTAATAAAGCTGATGACTTTGTGAGAAATCTAGACACAATAATTCAACACCAAAGAATGAAAAACTAGAAGAAAGTGTGAAATATGTCATTGAAAAAACAACTGATCAGGAAAACTGATCTAGAAGAGATAATTTAAAAATTATTAGGCTACCTGAAAGTCATGATCGGGAAAACAGCCTTGACTTCATTTTTGAAAAATTCCTACAGGAAAATTGTCTTGATATCCTTAGAAGGAGAGGGCAAAATACAGATTGAGAGAATCCACCAATCTTTGCCAGAAAGAGATCCAAAAAGAAAAAGAAACAAACCCCAGTAATATTACGGCCAAGTTCTAGAACTCCCAAGTCAGAGAGAAAATATTACAAGCAGCCAGAAGGAAACAATTCAGATATCATGGAACTGAAGTCAGGATCACACAGGATTTAGCAGTATACACATTAAGGAGTCTTAGGGCTTGGAATATAACATTCTGGAAGGCAAAAGAGCTTGCAGTGCAATTAAGAATCAACTACCCAGAAAAACTGAACATCCTCTTTGAGGGGAAATGATGGACTTTCAATGAACCAGGGGGGTTTCAAATGTTCCTGTTGTAATGGTTAGAGATGAACAGAAAGTTTGATCTTCAAGTACAGTTCTCAGGTGAAGAATAGAGAGGATGGATGAGAAGAGTAAATTATGAGGGACTTAATGATGATGAATTACATGTATTCCTGCATGGAAAGATGATACTGATAATACTCATATAACCTCATTTATTAGAACACTTAGAAGGAGCTTATGTAGGCAAGGTATAGGATGGAACTGAATTTCAAGTATAATATATTGTAAAAATGGAGTCAGTGAGTGAAAAAAGAAATGTACTGGTGAAAAGGAAAGGAGAGGTAGAATAGAATAAGATATTGCATGTGAAAGATTCAAGAAATAGCTTTTGCGATGATGTGTATGGGGAGAAGGTGAGGGGAAATGATGGAGTCTTCATTCTCATTGGAAATGGTTCAGAGAGGAAATAGCACACACACTCAATGGGGTTTAGAAATATAGAAGAAAAATGACAGAAGGGGGACATGGGGAAAGGATGTGGGCTGTGTGTGATAGAGGAGAGGGTAGATCATAGGAGAAGACAGTCAGATATAATGCAATTTTTTTTACTTTTTGCAAGGTGGTGGGATTCAATGGCCTGTCTGGAACCCCAAGAATGGGTGATTGTTGGGTTTCTGGGGTGGGATGTAGGCTTTTGGTTTCTTGACGCCAGGGCTGGTGCTCTGTCCATTGTGCCAATGGGCTGCCCCACAGCACATTTTTGAAGAGGGACAGAGTGAAAGGAGAGGGAAAATATAATAGATGGTAGTTAGGAGGAATGGAGAGAGGGAATACAATCAGCAACAGTGACTGTAGAAAAATATGGAAGTAACTTCTAAGATGGATTTATTATAAAAAAAAAATGTGATCCACCTGAGACAGAACTGATGGCATCAGAACACAGATTGAAGCACTATTTTTCCCTCTTTACTTCAATTTATTTCTCATGAGGTTTTATATTTTTATGGGATGAGGGGGTATTGTGTTTACTCTTACAACAAGAATATTATAATAATATGTAAATAAATTAAAGAAAAAACTATTAAAAATACTAAGTGAGAATGGACTATTTGGAGCAATTAAACATAGTTATTGCATATGTAAAAGAATAATACTGCTGTTTCTTTTCCTATAAATACAAGTTCAGTAAGTTTGTTCCAATAAAATTTCCTAAAACCTTTTATGATAAAAAATTTAAATGCTATAAAATCAAAATTATTTATAGATACACTTTGTTTTTGTTGTGTATCTGAAAATTCTCTCTCTTTTGCTATTTAAGTTCAGGAGAAAAAGTAATTTTAAAACTCCAAGAAAAAGAATTGTGTAACCTTTTTCTATGAACTTTTAAATTAAAGTCAAATGTCAATCAGCATTTCCTTGAATCTTCTTTTTATGCTAACTCTTAGCACATAGTAGGCTTTTAATAAATACTTCTTGATTGTCTGATTGTTGACTGTTGACTAATTGCTACATAAAATTCATTTGTTCTTATGTATTCAAATAGCAAACTAAAAAGTGCAACTCAGAGATCTGTGGGTAATTAAGTGTTATGTATTTGATATTTAAAAGCTGATATTCAAAGTATTCCAACACAAAGCAAGGCATTCAATAAGAAGTCCTTTTTGGATTTTTTCCTAATATAATTGTTTGGGAACAAGAAATGAAGAGAAATTATCAGAACACTTCCAAAATAGTTCAAGAAAATATTAAATTTTTAAAAGAGTATAATTTGGAACTAGAATACTAGAATTCCATTTCAATTTCATTATTTACTAGTATATGACTTATGGACTAGGCACTATTTTATCTCTATGGTTGTCTGTCTGTGAATAAATAAATGCAAAGGCCAGACTAAAATACCTCTAAGTTTGCTAGACATTACAACATTTTATGACTTCATTCTCCCCCTTTTTTCAACCAAATATATTGGTATTTTTGTATAAAAGCTACTAATTTGTTTCTGTAATTCCGTAGGCTAAACTATTCACACCCATTCTTAAAACTAAATATAAGTGTAAAGGTTTAGTAGATTAACATGCAAATCAATTACTTTTTTAAAAAAATTTAAGGTAATGGGGGTCAAGTGACTTGCCCAAGGTCACACAACTGGGCAATTATTAAGTGTCTCAGGTCAAATTTGAACTCAGGTCCCCTTGAGTCCAAGGCTGGTGCTCTATCCACTATGCCACCTAGCTGACCCCCAAATCAATTACTTTTAACCAAAGGAAATGAAATGTTAAAAAGAAATATGGATAAAACTGCTTTCTTACATCCATATCCATTTTGAATAATTTATATTAAAATTGTATATATTTAGTAACTGAATAATCTGTATTATTTACATTTTATACTAGGATTATTCAAAAGAAATACTCCCTTCACTGGAAAACGAATTTGCCAAAATATATGAGAAACCAAGGAAACAAATTCTCTTTTAAAAATAATGTTGAAGGGGGAGGAAAGGCAACAAATCTCATTGTATTAGTATTAAAGATAACCCCCTCAAGCTCATGTACTTGCTTTTAGATTTAATTCTAGATGTCCTTTCCCTCCTGCACATGTGAATAAATAGGAAAATGATTTCTGTTAGCCAGATCTCTGATTTAAGCAGAAATGCAATCATCATGGTTTCTAAATGTTGTGTGTACACTTTCTAACTCAATTTTCTCAGCATTATTTAGACACGCTCACTGCTTAAACCTGATAGGAAGCCTTCCCGCCCATACCAATTAACCTAACCCTGCAATTTAGTTTTACCCAGTTGTCCTTGAATCCTCCCTTGTTCTCCTCTGTGCTGCTTATTTGAATTAGTTTGAATCCCTTCCCAGAAAGTGTTTATAATCTAAAAATTGTCTTAATCTCTTTGGTCCTATTTTTCCTGAATTTAATTTCCCATGGGACCTCAGTGGATTTCCCAACTTTTCAGGGCATCACACGGAATGCTACTTTTTAAGTACAATTTTCTTTTGTGTTCTGTTTTTGAGAGTTGCAGCAAAAAGGCAGTCAGGGCCAAGCCCTAACAAAAAGCCCTTCTCCCTTCTTATATTGTGATGGTATTTTCCTTTCTTTCCAAGAACAAAAGCAAACCCTAAATCATCCTACTAGATGCATGAATAACACCATCCTTTGATAGATTTAAAAATTACAGAGCAAGAAAATGAAAAAAAAAATGAAGAATTATGGAGTGAGTCTAAATTGCATCTTGAACAACAATTTTGGTATACATGGTTTACATGTGGTGCATGTGAGCAAGTGAAGTCTGACATAAACACAGAGAACTGCTTAGCACTGATAATGAAGTTGGGTATGAAAATAGTATCAGTTCCTTTCCCTAAATGCTTTGGATTAAGAGCTATTAATTATACTTCCACCAAAATAATTATGGGTAAATGTCCATTTGTCTCTGCATCTTTGGATAGTAGATAGACATATAGATAGATAAATAAATAGCTAGAGCATTTATTAAGTGCTTACTGTCAGACAATATTCTAAGCATAAAAAAGGGGGTAGAGATATGCCTGCCCTCAAGGATCTTACATACTAAAGTAGGAAAGTCAATACATAAAAGGAAATTGGAAGAAAGATTAATGGAACTGAGTTAGGAGTGAAGTGAAACATGATTGTGATCCCTCCTGTATCAGTGGGTCTAGGCAGGTAGTCATCAATAAGAATAGTTTTTAGTGTCAAATGATTAGCATTTTTTCCAGGTTTTCAAATTATTTCTCAAATAGTTTGTTTAAATGACATTCCAGTGGAAAAGCTGTGGAAAATATCTAGTTTTCACTCTTAAGAAATTGCATAAAAAATAGATTCATAAAATGATTTTAGCATTGGAGACTTTATGAGGATGTAATAATGTATCCAACTTTTTATCTATCCTTGAGGACCTTATTAAAGCAACATATAGTTCTAGAATAGGAGTCAGAATAGCTCTGGGTTCAAATTCCACCATTACTTCTTATTAATTGTGTAGCCATTGACAAGGTGTGACCATGGTATTGCCCTGCCTAGTAAACTCCAAAGTCTGCTTATTACTTCCAAGATAACATGTGAATTTGATTTTTAAGATTCTTCAGAACATATCCTTTCCTACCTTTCCAGACATTTCACTCTTCATTTTTGATTTTTTGGACTTGCCAAGAGTCACACAGAGCCTGAGGCTGAATTTAAACTCAGGTACTTCTGATTTCAGGGACACACTTAATTTGACTCAGACTGCAATCCATTTATACTGGCAAATTGTTCTCAGACATCACACAATCTCCTAACTTAATGACTTTGCCCAGGCTGATCCTCATGTTTGGGTACTCTGGTCCCTCACTTCTACATCTTTGTATTCCTGGATACCCACAAATCTCGATATGAATGCCATCTTCTCTTGAAGGGCTGTCCTAGAACGCCCATAGACTTGAACCTTCCTTCCAAGATCACCATCTCACCTCAATGTATTTATCTTACATATACTTTTTTCTTTATATTTTCATTCTGCTATAAACATGTAAATTCCTTAAACACAAAATTTGGGGTTTTTTTTGCATCTTTGTATTAGTTTGTAATTCTAATGTTTTATCACAGTGCTTGGCACAAGATAAGCATTCAATGAATACTTGCAGATTGACTTAATAAATCCTTTGGAACATCATTGTCCTCATCTATAAGATGAGGCTGTTGAAGGCAGTGATCACCTTACAGCATTTTAATGATAATATAGTTTGTTAATGTAATCATGCAATAGAGGCACAAAGAAGAGAACACTGACTCTATAAATAAGAAATTGTGAGTTCAAATATGACCCTGAACATTTACTGTGTGACCCTGATAAAGTCCTTAAGCTATTTGTCTAAATTACCTGATGTTTAACATGAAGGAAATAATAACATCTGCACTTCATGGTTTTGTGAGGATAACATGATGCAATATTTATAAATCACTTTGCAAAAAGAAAGTACTATAATAATGTTAGTTATTAAATACTTGTTAACATTATCCAAAGTGTGCTTTGTAATTCTTATGAGTGTGATACAAGAGATGGGTTTTATTACCATTATTAGTAATAAGTAATAATTATATTTATATAATAATTTTAGATTTCTAAATTAAGAGAGATTGTAGTTTAAGGAAGAGAGATACCAATTTTCTTTTTAAAAACTACTCTTTCTCGGCTCTCCTGGCATGCAAAAAACACTATCTAAAGTTCTCTTTTCAATGAGAATTACATGTGGCAGAATTCAAAAGTGAATCAACTACATCCTGTGAGTTAAAATTTCCTCAGAGAGCAATTCCAACATCAGGAATAAATGCACATCTACTGATGCCCTTGGCAATAATACCCTTACTTAAAATATGCAACAGAAGATGCTATTCCCAAATGGTGTGAAATATTCTTTCTGTACATTAATTATTTGTGCTTTCTCACAAAAAAAGCATTGCAGATGAAAAGGTCCCTCAAAGGATGCTCTCATGAATACCAATCAGAATAGAGCTCCCTGATGAATCTAAGTTTTTATTCATCTCTCTCTACCATTAAAAAGACCAAACTTTAGAATTCAGGACTTGATTCTATTAAGTTTTCTGTAGATCATTTAAAGTACCATACAAGACTATGGGTATGAAGCAGGAAACTTGAAGGACAGTGGATTTAATTTTATTTGACATCAACATTATTTAAAAAGTCAAGGGAAAACAGTAAAATGAAAATGATATTATTTTATAGGTACTACTAAAGAAGCATATTTATATGGTTATAAAATAACAAATGTGGTGCATAGGGCATTAATGAGTGTCTGATTTTGCACATCTACTTTGAGTATAACAAATAATTCACACATCAAGCTAATAATAATAATTTCACAACTTTTCTCTCATTTCAATGATAGTATTGTATTTTATTTTGATCCAGACCTAGACATTGTGACTTTTTTCTACCAAGAATAGATAAACCATTCTTCAAACTTTTAGAGAGCTATCTAAGAACAGTGAACAGCTAAGTTATTACCCAAGGTCACACAGATTATGAATTGGAATTTGAATTGAGGTCTTCATAGCACTGAGGACACTTCTCTATCTTCTATTTTTTCTAATGCTCTTAATAAGTACTTGAAATGTAATAAAGAATATAGTGAAAAGAGTTGAGAGATGGCAGTTTTAGCTATACTTCTGCTTCTAACTCTCTATATGATCTTGAATCAATCATTTTACTCTTCTGGGCCTCTATTTTCTCACCTTCAGAAATGGGAGTGCTAATCTAAATACTTTCTAAGGTCTTACATATAAAATTTACCATTAATTCTATATTTTCTTCATAATTTTGATGATTATTAGAGAGACTATATCAATCTTGTCATTAATCAGAATGAATATTCCTTCTTATATTGAAAATACAAACCCATTTCATGCTTTCTTAAATCATGTGACTCTTATTCATGTTCACCAATAACATTAACTTAATATCTGAACATTTTCTTAGTAATTTTTTTGTTACATGGATATGAGTACATATCTCAGACTATTTGTTACTCCTAATTCCCACATAATCAGTTGTCCAGGTCTTACTTCAATAATATATTTCCACAATGATGGCACAAAAGCCACAATTTAAATGAAGATCATTTTCACAGAATCAGTGTGGTGTGGCAGAAAGAGAGTTGTCCTTAAAGGCAAAGAAGTCCTTGGTTCACATTCCACCTTTTGACATATAATGACTGTGTGACTTTTGGCAAGTTGGCTTGCCTAAGATCTGAAAACAGCAATATATATATGTTGCATATATATGTGTGTGTGTGTGTGTGTGTGTGTGTGTGTGTGTGTGTGTGTGTTCAAAGGTCTGTTCATACAATGCCATACTACATTGTGTGGCAGTGAATATTTTCTGTATGATTCTTAAATTTACCTCTTTTGGAAGATTATAGATTCCATTTAAAAGCTCCCATAATAGCATATGGTTTTATGCCTTTAGCACAATTCTCTACACAAATGATAGAATCTGGATATCTTTATATTTTATACAGAATTCTTCTTTCATATATATTTAAACAAGATAAACACATAGGAAACAAAGAATCTGATCCAACCTGTAGTTGAGCAAATCTCTGTTCAAAAACGGTCTTTAAAGTGATCAGATCTAACATCCTTTTGAAGATCTCTAGTATGGAAGAATCCACTCCTTTCTAAATCTGTTCCTTTCACTTTTTGACAGTTCTAATAGCTCAGAATTTTGCTGTGTCTCACCATTACATTGAGTCTAAATTTCTCTGCTATTTCTACTCTTCTACTAATTGGTAGAATAACTAGGATCAAACAAATTAAATTTTATTCCTCATCTATATGATATCCACTCAAATATTTAAAAGTCAACTTGTTCCATCCAAGCATTTTTTTCTGTCATCTCTGCTTCTATGAACCAAGTGCTTATGACAGATTTAGGTTTGAAGGAAGGAAATCTTCAAAATCGTGTTACAACTACCCAAAAGTGAAATGGGCAGCCTCAAGAAATTTTAAGTTCCTCATTTTCAAAATTATTGAGTTTTGTGTTTGTGCATTTGATTTTTCAAACAGGGTTAGGTATTCATTTGCCAGGGATATTGATGAAATAATCTTTGTTGAGGCACATGTTAAACTAGATGCCATCTGATTTCCCTTCAGATCTAAAATTTTATTATAATGTGATGTGCCTATAATATTTAGCATTTGATATTATTATTATTTCTGTTATTGCTATCATTTATTATTATGCTCTTATCAATATTTTCAATGCTTTGATGAAGAAAATATTACTTATTCCACCTATTACAAAGTATAGAAAAGGTACTGAAATGCAGTGGATTGAAGGTGAAAAATGGAATCAGGAAGACCTGGCTTTAAGTCAGACCTCTAGTATATACTGGTTTTGTGACCATGGACAAGAACTTTAAACATTAAATGTTCTAGTCAACAAAAATATTGTCACTGATTTACCACAATAAAAGGGGCTTCTCATAGTATGAGTTGCTGAAATTCACTGAATGGTAATTCTCAACTAAATTAATATTTCTTTTTTTTTCAAACTTTCACTTCACAACATGTTCAGTTGCCATTCCTGGACTGGGGCAAAGGGGAAGATCATGGTTTCCATTTCTGAATGATTTAACTGTCTCATCTGATAGGTCTTTTAATGGGCGGCTAGAATTCAGAATAATTAGTGGTTCTACATTCTACAATTAGAAGAAATGAATTAAATTTAGGTAAAATGACTTTTTTGTTTCTGTCCTTCACAGGTAGCAAGATTTGATTTATGAAGGGTAGATAACAAGAACTTAGTAATAATTTATATATATATATATATATGTGTGTGTGTGTGTGTGTGTGTGTGTGTGTGTGTGTGTCAAGCTTTTAATCATATGAGCATTTTAATTTACATGGTATGCCTTTTATATTCATCAATATGTGTAAGAGGAAAAATTAAGGTATTTTAAGGGGTAGCACTTGAATTTCTATTATTCTTTCTCCCAAGTATTTTTCTCAAATAAAGTAGAAAATGAGGATCAGGGACAGCTAGGTAGTACAGTTGATAGATTGCTGACCCTGGAGTCAACAAGATTCATATTCCTGAGTTGAAATCTGGTATCAGGCACTTATCAGTTGTGAAATCCAGAGAAAATCACTTAACCTTGTTTACTTAAGTTTCTCATTTATAAAATGAACTGGAGAAGGAAATGGCAACCCCCCCAAGGATATTTTTTTCAATGAAAACCTCAAATTAGGTCACAAAGCATCAGACACGACTGAAAATTGACTAAACAGACATGTTGATCACAGTTAATATAGAAAAGCAAATAGTGGAAACAGATAATTAAGATATCTGAGTATGCATTTTTATTAAATTCTGAGGGTTCAACTTACTTGATATACATTTAGATTCACTTTTCCATATTTTAAAGAACTATTATTCAATTTTTGTTTATTCTCTTTCTACCAGTTCATATTGAAACACTTGCCTTTAATAACTTAGGAGATAATCTCTCAGAATAGTTAGGGTCCCAAACAAAAGCCATAATTTAATGACCCACATGGGAGCAAACCTCATGGATTATAGTTTGCCTTCCCAAGTAAGATATAATTGAACTATTACTGATTTTTTGTGAGGTCATACTATGCAAAAAATATAATGAACAACACCAATCGCCATCATTCTAACTTGGTTTTCCTTTATTATTTTGGATATTAAAAGTAGCAACAATATTAGCATTAAAATATTCACAATGCTAGGTTCTGGAGCTCTTTTATTATACATAGTTTCAACATTTAGAAATGTTCCTACTATGAAAAAAATTGTATCTCTGACTCTCTCTGCTTATCACTGTGTGTGTGTGTGTGTGTGTTTTTCTTACTATTGGTCTCATTCTCTCTCTGACTCTGCTTCTCTCTGCCTCTCTCTTTTGATATATACATATATATATATATATATATATATATACACACATATATATATATACACACACACACATATATATATATATATATATATATATATATATATATATATATATATATATATATAAAACATCCATATATTTTTGCTGTTCAGTCATGTCTCAATTGTTGTAATCCCATTTGGAATTTTCTTCACAAAGATGAAATATTAGAGTGGCTTGCAATTTCCTACTTCAGCTCATTTTTCATTAAAGAAATTGAAGCAAAGAGCTTTAAATAATTTGCCCTGAGTCCTATGGCTAATAATTGTCTGGGATCACATTCAACCTCAGAAAAATTAGTCTTTCTGACTTCAGACTTGGTCCTCTTGTACCACCTAGCTCTCCATTTTGCTTATGGACTGCTTTAGATTTCTTCTAAACTGTTCTCAAGCACTATTTTCTACATAAATCCTTTGCTAATAGCAAAATTACTATTGTTTTCCTGACAATTTATCTAGTATTTCTTTATATATGCTTGTTTATGTCCATGTCATTTTTTCTATAAAATGTAAGCTCCTTGAGGGTAGGAACTATATTATTTTTGTCCTCATAGCACTAGTGTTAACACAGAGACCAGAACATAGTACTTAACATCCTCATTAATTGATGTACAAATGTAAGGAAGGAGCAATAGAGAGAAGATTCTAGAAAATCTTCATGAAGAAGATGACTACTAATCTGAGTGTGTAAATCAGAGGATTGTGTTTTACCTCCATATGGAGGAAGTGAATATCATACACAGAAGGAAGCAGATTTCATTTACAGAGGTGGAAAAGGACAGATAAAACCTGAGGAATACCTAGCAGTTTGATTTGACTACAATTCCAAGTAAATAAAATTGTAGATTTACATTGTTCAGAAGATGAGTTGCAATAAGATTTCATTGAGTTTTAAATGCTTATCTAAGAAATTTGTGATTTATTTTTTTAACAATGAGGAGACAATTTATTTTTTTTTAAATGAAAGAGGCATATTCAATCCTATTCATTAGTGGGATTATTTTGGCAACTGTGAGAACAATAGATAGACTGGAGAGAACATAAAGGAGATTGCAGTAAGGACCTCAATTGTTGACAGTGATATGTAGAGGAAAGTCTTTCAGAGATGAGGTTTCAGGAGTACTCAGTTCATTTAGATTTAGTGATGGGGAAAAAGAAAAGTATGAAAAGATATTCCAACAATTTCAAGCCTGGATGGTTGGGACGATTGTAAAAAAAAACAAGGAAAGTTGGGAAGAGAAAAAGGTTTTCAAGGAAAAAATGTTTAGTTTTGTATACATTGAGTTTGGCAGAACATACATGGGGAGATATCTAATAATGCATTCCCAAAACCAGTATTATTTGAGAATATATTTTCTCAGGCAATTGGAATCACAATAATCCTTTCCAATGAGATAGCTATTTATCATCGCTTACCCATTCAAGTAGAATACTATCCTTCTGCAGAAGACTAAGCTTGTCATATGTTTTTGGTTTTAGAAAAAAACCACCTTATTCTTAGGCTTGTATTTTTTCAATGTTTTCCAAAATGCTGATGTATGCTATTAGAATTTGTCAGCTACAGAGTAAAAGTTTTTATTTTGTTTCATCTAGATTAACTCTTTTCAGAGTGTCTTGGATTATTTCATGTTCTTCATTACATACTTATTTAAATACATTCTAGATTGCCTACTTGCACAATGCCATCTCAGACATGCTATCTATTAAATTGTATTTCTCTCCCTTATTTTCCACTAACATTTACTGTGACTAACCTCACTGTGCTTTAGTTTTATTTTTATGCTGATTCCGTAGAACGTGAGCAACAACTTATTATTTCTTGCTATTCTAACTGTACTATTTTTTCCCCATTTTCTACCTAGTTTGTTTAATGTGAAAGTGTATACCTTTCTACTTTTGTATAATAAAGGCTATCATTTTCAGACAAACTATTTATGTCTCAGTATATGCTTCCCTTTTAGTTTTACAAGTTTTGCATGTTTTCATTTTATAAGTTTTAGTTTTACTTTCAACATTCTTTACATTATTCCTCATATAATTTAGCTTTTAATTAATCAAATATGAAAATTCTAGACTGCCAGGATTAGTCATGGCATCAATTTTGTATATGCTCCCCAGAGTATCTATTCTCTTGACAATAGAGAATAGGACAGTGAGTGAAGGATATTTTATAAAGGCAGACTTAAGTATCAAGTAAAATCCTTAGGGGAATCCTTGCAAAAGAAGACGTTTCAAAAAATGAAATTGACAGCCTTCAAAGGTATTGACTTACTATCTTGTTTCTTTTTGCCAACCTTCAAGAAAATACAGAAAGATAATTTGTTGGGGATTTTGTAGAGAGGATTCCCAGTTAGGTATGTAAGCTCTGAGATTCTGTCTGACTGTGATTCTTTGATGTACAACAGATATTGGCAATTCTGGAATCAGTGTTCCTGAAAGAGGTCAGACACAGATTATGTATTCAGCCAGTACATTAGAATATGTAGATTAAGTAGCCATCCATAGAGAAATAATAACTTAAATAATACAAATAGATGATATTGCCAGAAGATATTGAGAAAGGGACTCACAATTTTGGAGGACACTTTATAAATGAGGAAGAATGTGAGCCAGTGAAGGAAATTGAGAAGTAGTCAAATGGTTGGAGAATTTAAGAAGAAATATCCCAGACCTTACAGGCAACTATATCATGACTAGAAATTGCAGACAAGAAGATTTAATTTGAAGGAAAGGAAAAACTTCCTAATAATTAGAGCTTCCCAAAATTGCACTGGTAGTGATTTAATTGGATAAGTAGGTAGTAGACTTGACCTAAGTAAATATCTTTAAGAAATGAATCAATGTGAATTTATCAAATATGCAAGTTTGAATTGGACTGGATGTCGTGTGTGGTCCCTTTTAACCCTGATATTCTGAGATATGAGCAGGAAGAGAATAAGAAGGAATTAAGATCTTTTGATCCACAGACTGATTGATAAAGTGAGTTGAAAAGAATAACCTTAGTCTTTTAAGTAAAGGGGTATCTAGATCATCTGCTGAGAGAAGTATATAAGAAAATAATTATGTATGGGAAACTCTATATTGTGATCAATTTTGTGACAGTGTCTGAGGCAAAACAAGGTCACATTTATTAAACTGAAGAGCTTTAGGACCTAAGAGAGTATAATGTCATAAGGAATATCAATAAGAAAATCCAAAAGACAATCAGATATCAAGGATAGTAGGAAAAATGGAAGTAGAGAAGAAGACTATAATCAAAGAAACAATGGACAGGCACAGTGGAGACTAGGATAATCTTAGAGTTTGGAAGATGATAGCAACAGATTTAGAAGAAATTTCCATCAAATTATTTACCCCATGAGTCTAAGTGACTTAATGTTGAAACTGAAAATGCTTATTGATTTTGAATCATTAATTGAATCTTCTTAACATTCACAAGAACCTTTAAATATCTTAACTGGTCAGATGAGAAATTATGTTGGCAACTTCTTAAGTATATGTAGCATATTTCTGAGGCATCTGGTGTCTCAGTGAATAGAACTATGAGTCAGGAATTAGGCAGACAAGACTTTAAGCTTTCTTGATGTATAATCCTGGGCAAGTCACTTAATCTCTAATTACCTGACAAATGGATCCACTACATCCACTGGAAATGGTAAATGTCTCATGTCTTCCACACAGTAAAGAAGAATATAACATGATTGATAGACTAGACCACAAAAAAGAAACAATAACAAAGAATATTTCTTTGTGTCAATATTCTTATCAATATTCAGTCATAAGATAAGAATCTGAAATGAACTAGGGAACAGTGATTTCTCTGCATTAACTTCTACTATCCCCAGCACAATGAAAGCTATGATTTTTCCATTTTTCTTTTCATGTAATAGGGAAAGCTTTATAGCTATCTTTCTTGTCCTTAAGAGTCTGACTCCTCTGGTGAGAAAATAATGAATGAATTTATTGTTGAAACTAGGAAAATTCTTCTCAAAATTAGGCAACATAATTGAAATGATAAAAAAGCAGTTAAAATGTTAGAGGTCTAAGTACTTATCTCACGATTTCTGATGAAAGAAAATGAGACAATTCAGAGTAGGAAAGTTGGGTTTTTGAGCCTGAAGGACAAATTATGACAAAGATTCTTGCAGGATTATGGTATTGTCCTAAAAAGGATATAATCTATAGTTGATGGCTAATTATGACACTCTCTGGGTAGTTTTCATAGTCTTGATGTGCCTACACAACATCTGTCCTTTGTACTAAAGTAATCATAATGCATCTGCTCATAGGGGCCCAAATGTGTAACTGTATCCACATGTGTGTATGTGCATAGCATACTATTTAAAGTTAGGTATATTTCTTTCATCTCATTAGAGGAAAGGAAGAAACTGTGAATTTGATTTAAATGAATTACTTTTCAGAATACTTCATTTAAAAATATGGAGATAGTAAATCATTTAATATGGATTAATTGATATTTTATATCTATTGATGGAAAAGAATAATTATTAGAATATAAATTTATGGTTCTTCATTGCAAACTATTGAAATGTTTAAGTGATTAAAAATGACTATGAAAGAGGCATTTAAAATTAATTTTTATATCAATATGCCTGGGAAGTTTTGATTATAATCATGAGAGGTGTTAGGGAGGACTATCAGATTTTGAGGAATGTTTTCTGGGACCTAGAATCAAATGATTTTACCATGATCTACCTCCCTAGTCATGTTCATTCATACCTTTTTAACTTTCCTTATGCAGTTAGCACCTGTGGCACTTTTTATACCACAACAGTAACCTCAGTTTTACCTATTTTCAAATCCATATCATTTTTCATTCTTAGTTAAAATTCTACCTCTACTGCAAATTCTCTCATACCATCCCCAAATCAATGTTTTCTTCTTTCTCTGAAATAATGTTTATAGCTTGAAAAATAATTTAGTGTTTGATTTTCCACCTTAAAAAATAATATTATTGCTTTCCATTCTTGTCTTTTTCTCTAATGAGATTGAAAATTGAGGGCAAGAAACATGCCTATCATTTTGAACAATTTATTTCTGGATTATCCATATTCAGAAAAGATAAATCACATTTCTAATGAAATCTGATATATTATTCTTGTTTACATTACATTAACTTACACTGTAGTATAGCACATTTAAAACTTTATAGGGAATTTATTTGCATTAGTTCATTCTATGTCAATTTTAATATCTATCATGTAAAACTAAATTCTGAGTTTTCAGAAATAATTTACTCAGTCCCTGCCTTCATGTAATTAGGGTATAGCATATACACAATAGCTAACAAGTCATAGAGATTATGAAATCAGTCACAAATTTCCTCTCCATATTCACCAAGTTCAATTTCTGTTTTATTTTATTATATTCTCCCAGTTACATGGAAAGAAAAGGTTTAACATTTATTTTTAAAATTTGGAGTTCCAAATTCTCTCCTTCCTTCACACTCTACTCTCCCTCACTGAGAAAGCAAGTTATTTGATAAAGATCACAAAATGGCATTCATGCAAAACCATAATAGTCATGTTTTATAAGTAAACATAGCCAACTCCCCTTCCCCCCAAAAAGAGAAACCTCCAGAAGAATAAAGTGAAAAAGAAAGTATGCTTCCAGGTGTATTCAAACACCATCAATGGATGGATAGTATTATGTAACATAAGTCCTTCAGGGGCAACTAGGTGACGAAGTGGATAGAGCACTGGCCCTGGAGTCAGGAGTACCTGAGTTCAAATCAGACCCCAGACACTTAATAATACCTAGCTGTGTGATCTTGGGCAAGTCACTTAACACCAGATCCTTGCAAAAACTATAAAAAAATGAGTCCATCAGACTTGACTTGAATCACAGCACTTATGAGGAAAGGTAAGTCATTTCACAGTATATCCTATAATATTGCCATTACTTTGCACATAATGTATTTCCCATTGCATCTCATTTCATTATGGAAGTAAGTCTTTCCACATTTTACTAACAATATTCTGCTCTTTATTTTATACAGAGGATAATGTTACCTCATAATTACATATCACAATTTGTTCATTCATTCCCCAATTGATAGGCACTCCCCCAAATTTCTAAAATTCCTTGCCACCAGGAAAAAAGCTGCTAATAATCATATATATATATTTGGAGTATTTTTGGAGATGGATAGTATTATGTATCATAAGTCCTTGAGGGGTAACTAGGTGGTGCAGTAGATAGAACACTGTCCCTGGAGTCAGGAGTACCTGAGTTCAAATCTGACCTCAGACACTTAATAATTACCTAGCTGTGTGGCCTTGAGCAAGTCACTTAACTCCATTGCCTTGCAAAGCCCTAAAAAAAAATAGTGAGTTAGGACATTTTTTAATACAAGCATAAATAGAATTGACACTTTCATCTGAAAACTGTTCATATATTTTGATCTTTTATCAGTTGGGGATTGGTTATTGTTTTTCATAAATTTGACTTTGTTTAAATAATGAGGTCTTTATCAGGCAAACTTATTTCAACATTTTTTCCCACAGTTTCTTTTGCAAACTATATTTCTCTCCATTCAATTCCCCTCATTTATTCTATTTTGTATCTCCTTTTGCCCTGTCCCTGCTCAAAAGTATTATGCATATGACTATATACTCTCACAAACCTCCCTCCCTTCTATCATCTCCCCTTTCCCATTGTCCCATCTCCTCCCCATCTTAATGTCCTCTAGGGTAAGACAGATTTCTATACACAGTTGATAATGTATGTTATTTCCTCTCTGAGCTAATTTCTTTAAGAATAAGATGTGTTCATTCCCCTCTTTCCCATTGCAGTGCAAAAATTTTCTTGCCTCATTTATGTGGGGGGAAAAATATGCCATTCTATCCATTTTACTTTCTCCCAGTATATTTTTCTCTCAACTGATAACTCCATTTTTTACAAATGTATTATCCCTTCATATTCAATTCCCATATATGCCTTCTCTCTCTCTCTCTCTCTCTCTCTCTCTCTCTCTCTCTCTCTCTCTCTCTCTCTCTCTTTATATATATACACACACACACACACACACACACACACACACACACACACCTTACCTTCTGACTTTCCTGAGAAATGAAGAAGTTCATGCTCAAAGGGCAAGAAAAATGTGCATACCCAGCAATACCACCACTGGGTCTATACCCTGAAGAGATGATGAAAAAAGGGTAAAAATATCACTTGTACAAAAACATTCACAGCAGCCCTGCTTATGGTGGCAAAGAATTGGATATCAATTAAATGTCCTTCAGTTGGCGAATGGCTTAGCAAATTGTTCTAGATGTATTTCATGGAACACTATTGTTCTATTAGAAACCAGGAGGGATGGAAATTCAAAGAAGCCTGGAGGGATATGCATGAACTGATGCTAAGTGAGATGAACAGAACCAGAAAAACACTGTACATCCTGACAGCAACATGGGGGCAATGATCAACCTTGATGGATTTCCTCATTCCAACAATGCAACAATCAGGGCAATTTGGGCTCTCTGCAATGGAGAATACCATCTATATTCAGAGAAACAACTCAGCATTGGAGTTAGAACAAAGAACAAGGAGTATTACCTTTTATTTAGAAAAAAACTGATATCTTATTATCTGATCTTGCTATCTCTTATACTTTATGTTTCTTCCTTAAGGATATGATTTCTCTCTCATAACATTAAATTTGAATCAATGTATATAATGGAAGCAATGTGAAGACTGATAAATTTCTTTCTGTGGGGGGTGATTAAGATTAGGGGGAAAATGTAAAACTCAAAATAAATGAAATCTTTAAAAAAAAAAAGAAATGAAGAAGTTTACTTGAGTTATTAGTATAATATTCCCAGATAGGAATCATTAAGTCCCTTATGAGTTGCCTTTTCTCTTTACCTTTTTATACTTTTTATACTTCACTTATATTTGAAGATCAAATTTTCTATACAGTTCTTTTCTTTTAATCAGCAAAGTTCAAGAGTTCCCTATTTCATTGATTATCAATCTTCTCCCTTGAAAGTATAGGTTCAATTTTGCTGGGTAGTTGATTCTTCTTTGTAATTCAAGCTCTTTTGCCTTCTGCAATGGCATATTATAAGCTATAAGATCCCTTAATGAAGAAGCTGTTAAATCCTGTGCTATTCTGACTGTCACTTCACAATAATTCAATTATTACATATTTTTTAAAAAATTGATTATTGAAGGTAATGAGGTTAAGTGGCTTGTCCAAGGTCACACAGCTAGGCAATTATTAAATGTCTGAGGCCAGATTTGCACTCAGTTTGGCCTAACTCAGGGCTACTACTCTATCCACTGTGCCACATAGCTTCCCCCTAATTGTTTCATTCTGGTGACTTACAATAATTCCTTCTTGACATGGGACCTCTGACATTTGGTTATAACATTCCTAGCAGTTTTCATTTTGGGATTTCTTTCAGGATGAGATAGGTGTGTTTTTTTTTAATTTCTATTTGATTCTCTGATTCTAGAATATTAGGGTAGTTTTCCTTGAAGATTTCTTGTAAGTGATGTCTACATTGTTTTTTGATCATGGCTTTCAGAATACTATCAGCAAGTTTTGCATTATCTCTCCTTGTCCTATTTTTCCAGGTCAGTTCTTTTTTCAAAGAGAAATTTCACATTTTTTTTCATTCTTTTGGTTTTGCTTTATTGTTTCTTAATTTCTCACAAAGTCATCACTTCCCATTGTTCAGTTCTTTATTTTCATGAATTATTTTTCATCAATGTTATTTTCTATCTCCTTTTCCATTTCTCCAATTATTCTTTTTAATTTCCATTTGTCCAATTCTTCTCCTTAACTGTTTTTTGAACTTTTTTCCCATTTGGTCCCATCTAATTTTTTAAGATATCATTTTCTTCAATATTTTTTTGTCTCTCCCTAAGCTGTTGACTTGGTTTTCATGATTGTCCCATATCATTCTCATTTCTCTTCCTGATTTTTCCTCTATTTACCATACTTGATATTCAAAATACTTTTTGAACTCTACTTTGACCGGAGACTAATTACTATTTTTCTTGGAGGCTGTGGATGTAGAATTTATCCTCTTCTGAGTGAGAATTTTGATTTTTTTTGTCAGCATGGTAACTGTCTATGGTCAGATTTTTTTCCCCTTCTGTTATTTGCTCATTTCCCAGAGGTCTTAGAGAGCTACTGTTACTGAAAAGGTCATCCCATTACAATTGTCTTGAAGACACTTAGTTTCAAATGTCCATAGTGTTGCCTTGGACAAAATTTCCTATCAGCTCACTAGTGATCAAAATTTTTACAGCTAGGTAGACCTGTCAGAGTCTGTTCCACTGGCAAATGCCAGGTAACTTCTATGTGTGATCTCTTTTAATATCCTTTGCTTTTTTGTACAATGAATTAACATTATTTTTAACTTTCATAAAAGAAAATTCCTATCTCTGATTCAAACAAATCCCTCCTTCCATCTCTTTTCTATTCTACGGCAGTGGTATCCAAGAAGTCTAGTAGGAGTAAGATTGGGGGACTCTTTTGTAATTTCTCTCGAGAATACAGAATATTTTTAGTTAGGTAGTATTGTTATTAAGCACTGGAACTGGTTAGGAAAATGTGAATTCAAATGTGATTTCAGATATTTATACCTTATATATAACCCTCTGGAAGTCATTTAACCTTTATCTGAATCAGTTTCTTCATCTATAAAAAAAGAGATAAAAAAGAGCACCAACCTCCCTGGATTGTTGTGAGAATCAAATTAAACAATTGATCAGAAAGTGCTTAGCACAATGCCTGACACAGAATGCTACATAATTATTTGCTATAAGAACTAGACATTTCTGATTATTTCTATATTATCTAGAATATTAATAATTAAGATGAATGTTAAAACATTCTGGATAAATTAGTGTTAAGAAAAACAATAAATATCAAAATAAATTTTCCTAGCAATATTGACACCAAAATCTAAAAGAACTTCAAAGGAAATATTATTATACATATTTTAAAATCAATTGCTATATGGCTATTGCCAACTACTAAAGACCATTCATGACTACAGGAAAATGAGAATGAAGTCATTTTGGTACACTTCACACAAGTGGACATAGAGTGTCCTTGATTACAACTTTCATAATAACTTATTCTGCTCTATTATAATTACATGTCATATGACCCAGTCTACCATTTGTTTATATTGTCACTTACTGTTAGAGGAAAAAGACCTTACGGGAGGATTAAGTTGAAATGATATTTATTCTAATGTTAGAGAACCTATGTTCATCTTTTACTATCTATGTGATCTCAAGCAAGACATTAAGCTTTTTCATCTAAAAAGTGGAAAGTTGTGGGGCAGCTAGGTGGCGCAGTGGTAGTGGATAGAGCACAGATCCTGGAGTCAGGAGTGCTTGAGTTCAAATCCAGTCTCAGACAATTATTACCTAGCTGTGTGGCCTTGGGCAAGCCACTTAACCCCATTTGTCTTTCAAAAAAACCTAAACAAAATGGAAAATTGTACAAGCAGCAATCAATTTGATATAGGTACTATAGATATCATGTTAAATTGTGTTTAACTATTTCCATATTAATCATGTTGTGAAAGAAGAATTAGAAAGAAAAAGCAATGAAGAAGTTTTTAAAAGTCATCATAGTATTCTTTGCTCTGCATTCAGACTCAATTATGCATTATATATAATAGCTAGGTGATGCAACGCATAGAGCACCAGGCCTGGAGTCCAAAGGATGTGAGTTCAAATATGACTCAGACACTTCATGCTTACTAGCTGTGAGTCCTTGAAACTCACTTAACCCTCCCCCCCCAAAAAAAAATTAGAAAAAAAATCACTAATAACTTTCCATTGTCATTTATCCCTGAACTTCTGAGAGGAGTTGCATCCATCATTCTTGATCTTCTCAAAATAATGTTGTTAATGTGTATGATATTCTGCATTTCTCCTCACTTCACATACCATCACTTCATGCAAGTCTTCCTAGGTGTTTTCAGCCACTCATGATTTCTTCCAGAAAAACAGTATTAGCTAAAATTATATTATAAAGCCTCAGTCATCAAAATTTATTGATCCTGGGTAAGAAATAGTATTGGATCACTCTAGTGGTGGATTAAATGCAAAAAAATTATAAATAACTATAATAGTCTGCTGTTTGATAAACTCAAAGATTGCACCTTCTGGGATAATAACTCATTCTTTGATTAAAAACTGCTGGAAAAAATATAGAATGGAAGAAACTAGTCAGAGACCAACTCAAACAGTGTACAGTAAGGTCAAAATGAGTACAGGAATGCACCAAAAAAATGTGATATTGTAAGACAATTAGGAGAATAAGGAATGGTTTGCCTCTCTAGTCTATCAAAGGGGAGTAATATATGACCAAAGAAGATATAGAGGACATTATAAAATGCAAAATGGATAACTTTGATCACATTACATTGAAAAGTTTTTGTACAAATAAAACCAATATAGCCAAGATTAAAAGGAAGAGAATAATTTGGGAAACAATTTTCACAACTAGTGTTTCTAACAAAGGACTCATTTCTAAGACATATAGAGAACTAAGTCAAATTCATAAGAATACAAGACATTCCACAATTGACAAATAGTCAAAGGATATGAAAAAATATTTTGATGACAAAAATTAAAGTTCCATATAGGTATATAAAATATTCCAAATCATTATTGATTAGAGAAATGCAGATTAAAACATCTTTGAGGTACCACGTCACAACTATCAGACTGGCCAAAATAACTAAAAATGAAAATGATCAATATTGGAGGTTTTGTGAGAAAACTGGCATATGAATGCATTCTTGGTGGCATTGTGAACTGATTCAATCTTTGTGGAGAGCATTTTGAAATTAAGTACAAAGGATAATAAAACTGCATACCCTTTGATCTGGCAATATCACTTCTAGGTCTCTCTGCTAAAAAAAATCACAAAGGGTAAAAATTCCACATGTACAAAAAAAGTAAAAGCAGCTAATTTGGTAATATCAAAGAATTGGAAATTGAAGGGATGTCCCTCAATTGGGAAATGACTGAATAAATTGTGGGATATGAATGTGAAAAACATTAATATTCCATAAGAAATCATAAGAAATGGGACTTCAAAATAGCTTGAAAAGACTTGCAAGAACTGCTGCTTAGTGAAATGAGCAGAAACAGAAAAATATCATGCACATTGACATTGGGTGATGATCAGCAATGGACTTGTTCACTTCAGCAGTACAATAAACAAAGACAATTCTAAAAGACTCCAGATAGTGATGCAGGGGAAAGTTAAAGAGAATTGCTAAAGTAACAGAAAGAATTTGTATGGAGATGTAAATTGACTTGAGTTGCAAATTGACTTGAAGTAGAGAATTATGATTGTAACAGAAACAATTGGAATCTTAAAAGGCTGCTCAAATTCGGTAGAGATCTCCATTACCATCCATTCATTGTTTAATGTAAAATTTGGATACTTTCCCTTAGGATCTACCCTCTATGTAGTTTCTGGTCCAGTATAAGGGAAGGTAATTCACCTTTTGCCCTCTAGATGAGAGGCAAGACATAAAAAACTTGGGTTGGACCAAAGTTCAGGGACTGCAGGCTTCTCTGACCATGGTCCAGCCAACAATGCTTTGACTGTTTCCTCTCTAACTCTCTCCCTCCCTAGCCCTTCCTATATCTTGTAATCTTTTTTAATAACATTTTTTTTTTCCACCCATGCTTTCCTGAGTCTGAATAATGATTCCTCATAGGCAGACTGATTTCAAGTAGCCAGCGGTTACAATAGAAAACATCATCTATAGCCAAAGAAGATTTTGTGGCATTTAAATGCAGAGTAAAACTTACTATCTTCAAATTTTGTGTACTATGTATTTTTCTATTGCTTCTTCTCCATTTTGATTTGATTCTACTACCATAAAATAACTTTTATATTTAGTATAATTATGTAGGTTGGTCTTATGTTGGATTGCTTTCTGTGAGGAATAGGTGAGTCTTTAGGGTATAGGCCTTATAGTGATTTTGCTGTATCAAAGGGTATGCATAGCTTGGTTGTTCTTTTGACATAGTTCTGAATTGCTCTTCAAATAGTTAGAATGCTTCACAATTCCACCAAGGATTCATTGTTGTCCCAGTTTTTCCATATCCTCTCCAACATCAATCATTTTCCTTTTTGTCATTTTGACCCATCCAATAATTGTGACATGATTCTTCAGAGATGTATTTGCATTTCTCTAATCAATAAGATTTGTATCATTTTTCATATGATTATAGATATTTTAATTTAATTTAATGAACTGAAAACTGCCTGTTCATAAAAACAAATATTTATCAATAGGGAAATGACTTTTAATGTTATAAATCAAACTTAGGGTTATACATAGAAATGACTCCTTTATGCGGCAGCTAAGTGGCACAGTGGATAAAGCACTGGCCCTGAAATAAGGAAGACCTGTGTTCAAATCTAGCCTCAGAAACTTCATTACCTAGCTAGGTGACCTTCAGTAAGTCACTTAACCCCAATGCCTTGTGCCTGCCCCCACCAAAAAAAAAAAAAAAAAAGAAACGAGTCCTTTATCAGAAATACTAGACCTGAAAATTGTTGCCAGTTTACTGCATGGATTCTAATTTTGGTTGCACAGGTGTTTTTATTTGCAAAAAATCTTTTAACATAGTTAAAATTACTGAGAATGCCCCTAATTTATTCCCATTAAAAATAATGTTTGGTTTTTGATAGATACTGTTTATTATTTTATGGAAACTCCATTTATTAGTGTTTTTCATTGGAATGGGTACTGCATTTTGCCATAGACTTTTGCTGCACCTATTGAGAAAATAACAATATTTCTCTAATTTTGTTATTGATGTGGTAAATTATGCTGAATGTTCTCCTAATATTGAATCATCTTTGCCTACCAATATAATTCATATTATTTTATTCTAGTGATGACTTGCTATAATATCTTTGCTAAAAGGTTACTTACACATATTATATCAATATTCATTCCTTAGGGAGATTGATGTATAATTTTGACTGCTTTTGTTTGTTCTACTTTAGGTATCAGCATCATGCTAGTGCTGTACCAGGAATTTGAAAGAATTTCTTCTTCATCTATTTTTTCAAATAGAATTGGAGTAATTTGTTCTTTAAATGTTTGATAGAATTCACTTGTAAATCCTCCTAGAACTGTTTTTCTTAGAGAATTTTCTGAGTACTTGCTCAATTTCTTTTTTTCTGAAATGCAGTTATTTAGATATTTTATTTCTTTTCAGTCAATCCTTGTAAAATGTATTCTGTAAATATTTGACCTTTTCACTTAAATTGGAAGAAGTTTTGGCATACAGCTAGGTAAAGTAACACCAAATTATTACTTTAATTTCCTCCACAGAGATGGTAAATTCACCTGCTTCATTTATAACACTGGTAATTTGATTTTCTTTCTTTTTAAAAATCAAGTTAACCAAAAATTTAAGTATTTTATTGTTTTTTCATAACAATCAATCATTTGTTGTATTAATTATTTGAAATGTTTTCTGACTTTCAATTTTATTAATCTCTCCTTTGATTTTTAGAATTCCTAATTTGGAATTTAGTTGAAGATTTTACTTTGTTCTTATTCTGACTTTTTAAAATTCTATGCCAAATCATTGATATTTTCTCTATGTTGTTAATTTAAGCATTTAGTAATATAAAATGTAACCTACAAATTGCTTTGGCTGAATCCTACATATTTTCTCATAATGCTTATCATTGTCATTGTCTTCGATGAAATGGTTGATTGTTTCTAGGATTTTTTCTTTGATCTATTCAATCTTTAAGCTAAGATTATTTAGCTTCCAATTAATTTTTGTATATCTTTCTATGGCCTTTGTTACTTGTGATTTTTATTGAATCATGATCTGAAACAGATGCATTTAATATTCTGTCTTTCTGCATTTGATTGTGAGTTCTTCATTGCCTAATACATGGTCAATTTTTGAAGAGTGACATATATCACAAAAAGATATATTCTTTTCTATCCCTATTCAATATTCTCTAGAGGTCTATCATGTCTATTTTTTTCTAAAATTGTCTTCACCATCTTAACTTCTTTCTTGTTTATTTTTTGTTTAGATATATATCAAATTATGAGGGAGGGAATTTAAGGTCACCCTTTAATATAGTCTTACCATGTCTTTTTATAAGATCTTTAACTTCTCTAAGAATTTGGATACTATACTAATTAGTGCATATATGCTTAACATTGATTTTTCCTTATTGCCTATGGTGCCTTTTAAAAAGATGTTGTTTCCTTCCTTGTCATTTTTAATTAGATCTACTTTTGCTTTTGCTTTTCCCTAGACAAGGATTGTTGAATCCAATTTTTCTTTTTTACTTCAGCTGAATCATAAAATATATCAGTCCGTCCTTTTACCTTTTCCTGGTGTATCTCTCTGCTTCAAAAATGTTTCTTGTAAACAACATATTGTAGAATTTTGATTTTTAATCCATTCTGCTATCTACTTTCATTTATGGGGGAGTTCATCCCATTCACATTCACAGTTAGGATGATTAATTTTGAATTTCATCAATCTTATTTTCCCCCTTTTGTACTTTTTTCTCTCCTTTCCCCACATCTCCCATCATTAAAGTTCTACTTCTGACTATTACCACCCTTAATCTTCCCTCCCTTCTATCAGCCCCCTTCCTTTTCCTCCTTCCTTTCCACTTTTACTTTTATATTCTCCTTCCCTTCTATCAGCCCCTCCTTTCCCTTTCTTTGCCCTTTCCCCCTCCTATTCCCCTGCAGTGTATATGATACATTTCTAAATCCAATTGAGAATGTATATCATTCTATCTTTGAGCCAAATCTGTTGAGAATAAGATTTACTCAGTGCTCCTACCCATCCTTCTTTATCATTTCTATAATATGTCTTTTGTGCTTCTTCATATGGTATCTTTATCCCCTAATGACTCTGCCATTTTGTCACTATATAATCATTTTTTCAAACCTTAATTTTTTTACATCTATCTTGTTCCCACACCATCTATCAAATTAAATTCTTTTCAACTATTCTGAGAGAAACAAAATTCTCAAAGGTTATAAACATCATAAATCATAATCATTTCAAATACACATCCTCTGTCCAAATTTGCTCCTCTCAACTGTCACATTATAAATACAATTCTTTAGAGACATAAACATCAGAATATTTAAGGCAATTTATGCCTACCCCTCTGTCCATGTATATGCCCTCCAAATGTCCCAATAGAAATATAACCCTCAAAACAAATCAATTTATACCCATATGTGTGTCTTTCAACTTACCTAAAAATATACAGTTATCAAGAGTTGTAAGTATTGTCTTCCCATGTGGGGATGTAGGCAGTTTAGTATTTATTGGCTAATACATTTTTTTTTAGGTTATTGCAAGGCAAATGGGGTTAAACGGCTTGCCCAAGGCCACACAGCTAGGTAATTATTAAGTGTCTGAGACCAGATTTGAACCCAGGTACTCCTGACTCCAGGGCCAGTGCTTTAGATCCACTGTGCCACCTAGCTGCCCCGGCTAATACTTTTTTGATTTGTGTTTAACTTTTTTGTGATACTCGAGTCTTGTTTTTGAGAAGCAAATTTTCTTCTCAGTTTTGGTTTTTTATTCAGGTAAGTTTGAAATAACTCATTTTTGTGGAAAATCCATCTTTTCCCCTGAAATAATATGCTGAATTTTGCAGGGTAGTAGATTGTTGGTTGTAATTCAAGCTTCTTCGCCCTCTAGAATATCATACACTAGACCCTCCAATCCCCTTCATGTTAAAGATGATAATTCCAATGCAATCCTGATTGTGGCTCCCTGATATTTAATTTTTTCTTTTTTGTTGCTTGCAGTATTTTCCCTTTTAGTTTAAAAAAATCTGAAATTTGTTCATAATATTCCTTGAAGTTTTTATTTTGGGAATCTCTTTCTAGTATAATTGATGGAATCTTTCAAGGACTATTTTATGTTCTTGTTCTAGGATATTAGTGCAGTTTTCCATGAAAATTACTTGAAATATATTGTCCAGGCCTTTTTCTGATCATGGCATTTAGATTGATCAATAATTTTTGAAATTATCTTTCCTGTACCTATTTACTATGTTGATTATTTTTCATAAGTGATACTTTACATTTTCTTCTATATTTTGGGGTTTTTTTGATGTCTCACAGAGCCATTAATTTCCATTTGTTCAATTGTTTTTGTGTTTCATGTTCTTTACTTAACTTTTTTATTTCCATTTCCAGGTGATTAATTTTATTTTAAGATGAGTTTTCTATTTCCAGTTGGTTAATTTTACTTTTAGTTGAGTCATTTTCCTTTTCCTGTTCATTTGTTGTATTTTTAACTGAGTTAATTTCCCTTTTTAGTTAGTCAATTTTACTATTAAAAGAGTTTCCCTGGACCAGTTGGTCAATTTCACTCTTAAAGAATTGGTTTCTTTTTTCCATTTTATGTTTAAAGCAATATTTTCTTGTCAGTTTTTCATAATGCTACTTCCTGATTGTTTATTCTCTTCTGAATGTTTATTCTTCCTCTCTTCTTTGATTTATAAAATCCTTTTATAAACTCTTCTAAGAGGTATTTTTGGTATTTGGTATTTGAGACTAATTCCTAACTTCACATGTTTACATTTTGTAATTGTTTTTTCCTCTTTTGAGATGATGTTTTTATTGTTCCTATCAGGACAATAGTGTTTGGGGTTTGTTTATTTGGGGGGAGGGGTTGCCTTATTTTGACAATTGAGCTCTGTTCCTGGACCACAGGAAGTATACTTCTGAGTGATTTTGTGTTGGAGGTCAAGGTTCTGGTCCCTGAGTTTTTACTCTGTCATCTCAGGTATTGTCATTTTGTTCCCTTGTGTTAGGGTAAGCCAACCCAGTCCTGCTTCCTGGACCCAGGTTCCAACTTTCTTAATTGGCATGTTGGGACCATCAATGCCAGCCTGCTTTATTGTTTTCCTGCTAAAGCAAGACCTGAGCTGTGCTTTGGTTTTTTTTTTCCCATGTGAGGCATACCTTTTATGAAGTTCCTCCAAAAAATATTGATATGAGAAATTACTTCATTCAGTTTTTTGTGGAATTTGTTACTTTAGCATATTGTTAGAAATTTCATTTAAAATTGTTTTGTAGAAAGCTCCACAAACTTCCTAGATTCCAAGTACTATCTTGGCTCCTCCCAGGAAGTCCTACTCCTTATCTCTCACCACTCTGTGCAACTAGGCTTCTTGATCAAACATACTCAGCCTTCTTCCTTTTGTTTCTACTTGATAACCAGGCAGTAGTTCCACTACAATTAGACATACCTCATTTGAGGTTTTGTTACTTCCCCCCAGCAGAGTTACAGTAACTCTTGATTTCTCTTCTACCTCCAAGTACCTACAGTTTCTAAATCTTTGACAGTTTCTTCAAACATGTATATTCGCTGTCTCTTTGTTTCTCTGTCTCTAATTGTCTCTGTCTGTTGCTATCTGTATCTTTCTCTGTGTCTCTCTGTCTGCTTCTTTTTCTGGTTTTATGTCTCTGTCTTTGCATCTCTCTGTCTTTGCCTCTCTCTCTCTCTGTCTCTTTTTTCTCTATCTCTGTGTTTCTGTTTGTATATCTTTGTCTCTATCTTTCTCTCTCTGTCTATATCTCTGTTTTTACATCACTCTCTTCTCACACATACACAAACACATTTCTAGTTTCAATTGCAATTTGTTGCCTTTGAATAATCTAATAATTTAGATTAATTTCACAAGAGCTTGAATTACAACCAACAATCTACTACCCTGCAAAATTCAGCATATTATTTCAGGGGGAAAAGGTCTAAAATACAGATATCTTTGGAGACTTGAAAATTGCTTAGTTGTCTAATAAATCTTTCAGAAAAAAAAACATGCAGAATTTTGCTCCCAAGCATTCAAGTGTTTAAAATATTAGTTGAGAAAGTGTACCTAGGTATCTAGTAAATAGATTGTGGCACTGTTAATCAGGAAGAAACTGATTACTATTGCTATTTAATTAGGAAAACAAGCCTTCACTTAGCACCTTGTTTTTGGAATATGTCAGCACTTCATTATGTGGATATTGGAAACTGTGATACAGTTGCTATGGATACAGCAAGTTTCCCATGGGGAGTTTTGTGTTTAACTGATAACTCTAGATCACACAGGATACTAAGAAAAGCAATAGTAGTTCTTATTTATCCTGAGAAAGAGTATAAGTAAAATTATGTAGTTGAAATAAACCATTTTCAGATGTAATGATTGCATGTCAACAAAACATAAATAAATGTCTTTTAAAATATCTCATTATTCTTCAGTTTTAGATTTTTTCTTTTTTAGATAAAGATCATATTTGTGGGGAAAAACTCAAAGAATAACCTCTATTGTTTCAAACTTTATAGAGCTTATAAATAGATGAAACTTGTTAGAAATTAAAATTAAGACAATCAAATTAAAAAGGACAAAATTTTTAAAAAACAATTTGGAACAATTGTTAAAGTGAAAACAGACACCTTTCTGCATTCATCTTATTTTGTGAAAAAAAAACTTTTTTGGAATGCATGATCAAAAATATAATGTCAAATGCTATAATTCAGTAGGATAATAATAATAATTATATTAAATAATAAAAATAATTAGTTAATTAATATAATAATTAAACTTTACTCAGTTATGACCCTATTTTAAGAGATTGTTGTGACCTAAAATATGTATACTTTTATGTACTTTGCAATAATAGACATCCTTGCCAATTAGACTGAGCTTCATAGAGACAGGGATTATCTTTTGCTTTTCTTTTTATTTCCAGTAACATGCTTGGTATATAGAAGGTACATAATGCATGTTTACCGATTAGCTATATTATACTTGAAGTGTAGGGAATATTCACATTCAATTAATAATCGAGGTGCTTCTGTCATCTTATGCTCCCTTACTGCCACCCAGTCCCTTAAAACTCATTTTTATGCAAAACTCCTGGAAAAATTAAATGAAATGTTCTATTGTATCTACTTCTGTATTCTTAGTAGAATAATAACACTTCATTGTTTTAAAAGATACATGACCTCATCAATGACAGTACTTCCTCAATGTATACTCACTGCCCATATTCATTCTTTCTCATTCTACATCCATTGGCCAGTGATTTTTATTTAAATTCTAATTAAAGGACCCAGACAATACACTTAATGAAGATCTTCTATTAGTGATTTTAATATGACCTTCCATTCACTTCAATTTGCAAATATTCTCAGGTGATTTAACTTGGATTAATCAGCACAAAGTTCTTTATAGGCATATTTATGCCTCTACTTTCTTTTGGTGATTGTTAGTGAGTACTACACATAATATTTCTCATTTCCCTCTATATTTTGAAAATCAATTTTTTACTCCAAACAGATATTACCTTGACCATCACTTCTTTCTGTTCTTTCTGTCTAGGATGTTCTCTGTGTACTCTTTGTTTCTCTGTTGTGCATATTGCTTAAATCTGCACAGGAAATGATAAGTCAATATTTATGTATTGACAACTTATTTTTATATAAATAACTTGTTCAATCAGATAGTCTTGGAGTTGAAAAATTTCACGGACTTTTCTCACTATCATCTTAATTTGCTTTTAATTTTCTCTTTTTCTATGTATTGAAAAATTAGTTTCAGTCATGCCAAACCCTTTGTGATCCCATTTATTACTTTTTCTCAAAAATATTAGAATGATTTACCATTGCTTCCTCCACATCCTTTACAGATGAAGAAATTAAGGCAAACAGTGACTTTTCTAGGGTCACAAAGCTAGGAAGAGTCTGAGATTGAATTTGAATCCAAGTCTTTCTGATGCTAGGTCCAAAACCTTATCCATTGAGAAACCCAGTTGCCACTACTGAATTAATTAACTGAACATTTAGGCTAAATAAATAGATAATTGCAAAATAATTCCCCAAATGGTAACTGATCATTCCTTGTCAATGACTGATATGCACAGTTCTTTTTTATACTTAAGAAATTAATTCTGATGAGGTATGTTTTAGTATATAGAAGGTAAGAAGGCATTCTTTGGGGTAACAAAAACCTGGATTAAAAAACCTACCTGACACCCCTAATAATATCACTTAAATCAGATCAGTATTCAGGCTGCTATGATCATAATTTACAGGTGAAATTCAAAAGAAGTTTCCATTCTGATTTTCATTTAACAGTGAAATCACATGTTGTGACAAAGATAAACACTAAATAATGTCATATATTTGCCATTTAAGTAATCAGTAAATATTTTATATTATTCTGTGTGCATCTTTTCAAGTAAATCAGTTAATACTGGGAAATACTATTAGTTTAGAGGATCTTGTAATATTCTTTATACATTTTATCTGCAACAAGTTCTGCAATAGATATTCATTTATAAAGTAAAATTATCATTTCTCCATTTTTGCTTTTTTTCTTCATAGACACAAGTTGAGATAAGTAAATATCCTAAGAGATGATTTGTCTTATCACCTTTACTCATTATCCTTATGCTGTATCATGTATTAGCAAATGCAATTAAAGCAGAAAAATAAAGAAATAAAGAAGAAAATAGTAGGGAAATGTCCAGAGTCGCAAAGTTAATAAATATTGAGACCAGGTCTTCTGATATTAAAATATTTCCTTTTCTACTCCATGATCCATGGACTTGATATGAATTCACAAAATCTAGAACTCCTAAGCAAACAAGATTAATTTAGTTTCTGAAATTACAATAAGGTACAGCAAATTGTTGTGTCTAGCTATGGAGATTCGGTCAGAGAGAGGAGACAGAGAGAGGTAGATAAACAGAGACAAACAAAGACAGACAGACAGAAACAGAAAAACATCAGAGACACAGACAGATAAAGAAGGGAAGAGACACAGAGACAGATTTACAGAACAGAGGAAGAGACACTGAGAGTGGAAGAGAGTCTATAAAACAAGAATCAAAGAGAAGGAGGCACAAAGACAGAGACAAAGGCAAAGAGCTGAGTTGTTTGAGAATTTTCCTTCTACTGATGTTTATTTGTAGGATTTTGAGTGATAACCTTGTATCTTCTAATATTTCTAGTCTTAGCATATTTCTTCCCCCTTTATGATCTTTATGATCTAATCATATCTATATACTCGCTCTTTCTCACAAAGAACATTCCATATTGCATATCTATTCCTTTGTACTGAATATTTTCTATGCTTGAAATGTTCATCTCCCCAAATATACACTATAGATAGGTAGATAGATAAATAGATAGATATAATATATATATATATATTAATGCATTCATTTACCTATTAATTATTTATATAAGAAGTTTTGGTTTGCTTTGTTTTGTTTTGATTTTTTATAATTTTGCTCATATACTTCTGAGATTTGTTTTTGTCAGATGTACTACCAGTACTTCCTATTGAGCCCAATTATCTTAAATGATTTATTTCTTACTATTGCTTGTTGCAGGGTTTTGTTTGTATTATATAACAATGCTGATGATTTATATGGATTTGTTTTCTTTCTACTTTGCAAAAATTATTATTTCAGGTAACTTTTGAATTGAGTCTTTGGGATTTTCCATCATCATATCACCTGCATATTGATCATTTTTATTATTTGAAAAAAGTGATGGTGTCATTTTCTTATTCCTTTTTCTGATTCCATTTCTTTTTCTTCTCTTATTGGTTCTGCTAAGATTTCCAATACTATATTGAACAATATTGGTGACAGTGAATAACCTTGTTTCACATATGATTTTACTAGACAGACTTCTAGTGTATCCCCATTACAAATAATGCTTAGTGATGGTAGTAGGTAAATGTTCTTTATAAATTTAAGGACAAATTCATTTATACCTACACTTTCAAGTGCTTTTAATAAAAAATGAGTATTATGCTTTATCAGAAGCTATTTCTGCATCTATTTATATATATATATTATATATATACAGATAAAAATCATATGATTTTTAAAACTTTTATTACTGATATAACCAATGATGTTAATAGCTTTCCTCATGTTAAGCCATTCCAGCAGTCTTAGCATAAATCTCACTTGATCATAATGTGCGATCTATATTATATATAGTTGTAATCTTTTAGGTAGCATTTTATTTAGGATTTTTTAATCCGTATTTACTAATGAAATATCAATATTTATTTTTCTCTCTTTTTTGCTTTTGTGGTTATGGCATCAGTATCATATATGTTTCATAATAGGAATTTAGTGAGATCCCTGGTATATCTATTAATCCAAATAATTAGTTTGACATTTCAATTAGTTGATCTTTAAACGTTTAATAGACTTCAATTTAAATCTTTATGATTCTTTTGGTTTTTGATTTTTGTCTTTTTCCCCCTTATGAAGTTTCTTAATGGTCTGTATAATTTCTTTTTTCTAAATTAGGTCTATGACATATTCTATTTCCACTTCTGCTAATCCAAACAATTTATATTTTTAATAAATATTCTTCCACTTCATTTAACATGTTAAATTTATTGAGACAGGTGGCACAGTTGATAGACTACTAGCATTGGCATCAGGAGGCCAGGAGTTTGAATTTGACTTCATGTATTTGACACTAGTTGTGTGACCTTGGACAAGTCACTTAACCCTGATTGCCTCACATCTAGGCCCATCTCTAGGGCCTGATTCTTATCTGGCCACTGGACCCAAGTGGTTCTGGAGGAGCAAGTGAGTCTGCTGACTTAGTACAGCACTCCCTCACTCAACTTAAATTCATTTGCTTATCATGGCATCATTTCCCTGATGTCATGGTCCTCTTCGAGAAGAAAGGATGAACATCATCATAAAAGTATTGGCACGTTATTGGGCAAAATATTGTAATTATTTTAATTTCATTTTTTCCTTGTGCTTAATCATCCTTGTCATTTGTAATAATAGTAATTTGGTTTTCTTTTTTAATCTTTTTTAATAAAATTTCCTTCTACCCCCCCTTCCTAGCCCTCTTCTCTCAGCAGAAAACAATCAGATTAATATTGTACAAACACATTTGTGTTAAACATTTTAACAAAATAGTCATTTTTTGGTATGAGGAATTAGAATTGATGGAAAGAAATAAATAAGAAATAACTTTTTAAAAAAGTGATTGTAGTGTTCCTCAGATTCTGAAGGGTTTTTTTTTTTTGTTTTTTTCTTGTTTTGTTTTTCTTTCTCTGGATTTGGATAACATTTAATCTTGTTTATCTATTTTATTATTTTTCAAACCAATTCCTAGTTTTATTAATCACACCTTTAATTATAAGGTTTACAATTTAGTATTTAATTGGGTATTTTTTACTTCAATCTTTTTCTGATTGCTTTTTGATTGTATACCCAATTCACTGGTCTGTTTGTTTGTTTAATATTTTATTAATGTATTTAGAGAAGCAAGAATTTTCTTCTATTTTTGCTATATCCCAGATATTTTGATATATTATTTCATTATTGTAATTCTCATTAAGGAAATCATTAATTGTTTGTTTTATTCTTTAGCTGCTGCTGTTGTTGTTTTGGTTTATGATATCTTTTATAAAATAGGCACCTTTATAAAAAAAATTTACCTTTTATAGACAATGGGAATTAAGTGACTTGCCCAAGGTCACACAGCTAGGTTATTATCAAGTATCTGAAGCAGAATTTGAACTTAGATCTTCCTGATTCCAGAACCAGTGCTCTATCCTTGTGCTACCTAGCTGCCCCTTCTCTGTTTTATTCTTTAACCCACTCATTCTTTAAGACCAAGTGGTTTTAATCTCTAATTAATTTTTAAACTATGTTTCTGCGGAATCTTATTAAATATGTGTTTTTTATTTTGATCTGAAAAAGATAGTTCTGTCTTTAAATATATTAATATGTATATATATATGTATATTTCTTGATGGATGAAATATTTTTGTAAAGGCTTCATAAACACTTTAGAAGAATGTTTATACCTTTCTCTTCCCATTCAAATCTCTTCAGATATCTATCTTACTCACATTCTATTTACTTCCTTTCTTAATTGTTTTTAATTACATTTGTATAGTTCTAAGAGAGAAAGCTAAAATCACCTCCCTTACTCACATCCAATTCATGTAGCTGTCATGGCATCACCTCCCTGAGGCCATGGTCTTCTTTGTAATGAAGGACAAACAAACATCATCACTTCCACTTGTAATTCATTTAGCATTTCTCTTCAGAATTTAGATATTGTAGTTTGGTACATATAGGTTCAATATTGATATTTCTTCACTGTTTATGGTACCTTTTATAAAATATGCACCTTTATAAAAAACAGTACCTTTTACAAAAAAATGCAGTTAGGTAGCACAGTGGTTAAGGTAATGGCCCTGGATCTGTTCTCAGATACTTAATAGTTGCCTAGCTGTGTGACTTTGGGCAGGTCATTTAAACCCATTGCTTTGCAAAAAGCCAAAAACAAAAAAGAAAGAAAAGAAAAGAAAAGAGAAAATGGATAATAAGTGTAAGGTCTTGGGCAATATTAATTCAGGTCCAAAATATAATTCTATGGCATTCAGTGAAAAGAAAACAAATTAAAATCTTTGATTCTGCTAATGTGCAAATTATTTATCTAATCTTAACTGGGTCTTTGTTGTTACTAATCAATTCTTCTATTTTTCTCTGATTTGCTCTCTTTTATGTATTTTTCAAATCTTCTCCTTTCTCCTAAAGTTCCTTTTTTATTGATATTTTATTTTTCCAAATACATGTGATGAAAGTTTTTATACATTCATCCATAGGCCTATGTATATTTTTAAGTTACAAAATTTCCTTCCACCCTCCCTTCCTAGCCCTCTTCCTTCAGTAGCAAACAATCAGATGAATATTGTACAAACACATTTGTGCTAAACATGTTAACAGAATAGTCATTTTGGTGTGAGGAATTAGAATTGATGGAAAGAAATACATAAGAAATATTTTTTAAAAGGTTATTGTAGTGTTCCTCAAATTTTGAAGGGGTTTTTTTTCTTGTTTTGTTTTTCTTTCTCTGGATGTGGACAGCATTGTCCATAGTTGATGTAATAGGATTATACTGCTCTCTGGAATGTTCAGAGGATCTCCTTCCATCAAGGTTGTTCATCTCACAGTGTTGTTGATACGTATATTGTTCTCATGGTTCTACTCCCTTCACTCAGCATCAGATCCCATAAATCATTCCATGCTTCTCTAGAATCTGTCCATTTATGGTATCTTATAGAAAAATTAGCATTCTATAATATTCATATACCATCTCCTAAAGTTCCTAATACCACCTCTAAAAACTCCTTTCCTTTAGCATAAGGCTTTGACACCTATTTTATGAAAAAAACAGAATCATTTACCACAAATTACTTTTCTCTACTACAAAACTACTCTACAACTTTCCCAAATCTCTGGTGTTTTGTTCTGTTCTCTGAGTGAAAGAAGGTTGTTCTTCTTAGCATGCATGACCAAACCATCTACACATCTACACATTCCCTAATCAGTTCCTCTCCTATCAAATCATGGACCTTGCAATTCATTTTTCTGTTTCTCTCTCTCTCTCTCTCTCTCTCTCTCTCTCTCTCTCTCTCTCTCTCTGACACACACACACACACACACACACACACACACCTAATTTCTTTTTTGAATACCAGCTTATTTCCTATAGATCAGGGTTGTTCAATCTTAAGTTATTCTAGGGCTGCTTTAAAGTAAAATAATTATTCAATTGCCTCACCCAGAAAAAATTCAGTGCACTGCTATCATAGTTAATTTGAAGTCATACCTTAGGTTTAGCAAGTGCTATGAAAAATCATGGTACTTTTAACTTTTTAGAAAGTGAGGGAACACATATCATCAGTATGACAGGTGAAGGTTCAAAGAATGAAAAGCAAGTACAAAACAATAAAATGACAACACAACATACTGAGGCCTGCAATTGTACAGACAACGCATCCCACAGATCAATTGAAAATCCCATGCAATATGTTCCATCACTAATATTGCTTAAAAAGAAAAAGAAAATTAACATTAGTGAGATTATTTATTAGTGATTAAATTTAAAAATCTAATGCCCATTCCATCCAAATTATTTTATTTTTTCATTCGTGAAATTAAAACAGGATGTGAAAGTTTATAAAATTGGGTCACGTAAAATCACATTGTCACCCATGGCCTCAGGGTTGAATTTTGTTCAACCTGACTATAGGTTTTAGCATTCTCAACCATAAAAAACTTCACTTAAACCTTCTAAATTTTCAAGATATAATCTTTCATTCTTTTTTCTTAAGCAAACTCCTACAGAAAGTTATCTATCCATGTTAGATCCACTTCTTCACCATAAATTCACTATCATTTCCTTGTAGTATAAATACTAGAAAAAACTTTATTCTGAAACTACAGTCTCCATAGTTAGAAGTTTTATTTTTATAAACTTTCATATCCTGTTACGTTCTTTTGATATTCTTCCTACTTCAAGAATGGTATCTCCTATATAACCTGAGACATCACTATCTCTGGAATCTCTTTCTATTCATTTAACTAGTTGTTTCCAATATATTTTCCCAATATATTTTGTTGAGTTATAATCTATCTAGCATTTCCTAAATATAGGTGACTCCCAAGATTCTGTATTGGCTTTCCTTTTTCATCCTTTCCATACCTTTTAATTTGCTGTCCTTATATACTATTATAAATCATTTCTAATTTCTCCACCTTTGCTTGAGTTTTATACAGCAAATCTAGAATTCCAATTCCACATCGACAATTATCTCTGAGACATCTTTTTTTCCACTTAGTTGATCTATTAGTCCTTAAACTCAGCACATCAAAAATCAGTTTTTCTCACATGTATATCCTTTCAATCCTCCAAACCTCCCACTGTTTGGCAAGACTACCCCAATATCCTAATGAACCAAGTTAGGAATTACTAGGCTATGCTGACACATTTATAGCATCAATTTTAATCCCTACATCCAACAGTTACCAACTCCTGTTGGTTATAATTCAGTGGCATGTCCCACATTTTTCTTTTCCATTTTATCTATTCATAATGCAAATATCCTGATTAAGATTCTCAACTCTTCTTTCTCAAATGATTATAGTCATATATGTGTGTGTCTATACATAAAAATTTATAAAATATATACTTATTTCATATATAAGTACATGAATATTATAGACAAAGGCATATAGGATATATACTTAAATACATATATACATACATGCATATATATTTATATATAAAGAGAAAAAGTTACATAATTATATAGAGATAATTATCTGTTGATATATATGGGTGCATTTGTATATATGTGAAAATGTATAACTTCTCTTCGCTTGCATATATATTTATATATATATATAGTACTGGCATGTCTATGTGTGTGTGAATATATATTTGTGTGTATATATATATATTTATGTTTTGTATTCATATATGCATGTACATTTTCCTTGAGTATTCAGTAACATGCTATGTGAAGCTAGTGACTTTGTACAGAACTCAATCATTTAAATCCAACTAAATTGCATGTCATGGCATCACTTCCCTGATGGTATGGTCCTCTTCAAGAATGAAGAATGAACAACAGCAACAACACATCTTAGTACTGAAGAACCTCCACAGTGACTCTCTGTCCTGCCTCTCCAGCCTTATTGTCACTTCATATATACTGCATTCCATTTATTGAATTTCTTCATTATCTGGAATTTCTAGATTACATTTCTCCATGTCAGTCTATTAAATATGTCTTCTTTCCTTTAGAGCTATTGGATTATCTTGATGACCCTGGCCAAATTTATATGCATCCTCAAACTCTTATAGCACTTTTCTAGACATTTTATTTGAAATAAGTACATTATTTTTTGTTCTAGTTATTCATGCCTGCCCCATCCTTCATTAGATTGTGAGTTTTCCTAAGAATAAGATCTATGGCATCTATAACTTTATATCTCTAGTGTTGGTTATAGAATCTTGAACATTAAGTGCGTTTAACATATAATTATGAAGGTTCTTAATAAGCATTTGCTGAATTGAATTCAGTGTTATTTTGAGTTTCAAAGAAGTGGTCTCAATTTTATATTTCCTGATGCTGCATACTCTATTAAAGGTCACCATGAGACCCCTTTCCTTGCTCCCCCACTACCTTTGGGAATAAGGCTGTCATGGTGGTTTCAAGAAATGTAGTTATTTAAGATTTTGTGCATGACTTATTTAGAAGTGACTGAACTTTAAAGTAATTGTTATACTATTTTTACACCTTCATTATATCTTTTGTCCACTCATCATCGACATAGTAGATGGACATGGTGGATAACTTTGGGGCATGCTCTCACATGTGTGCATCCCAATTTATATTCTGTACTGAACCAGTCCTAAATATGGCATTCATAAGTTCTATATTAATCTTATTACTAAAATATAATCTGAATAGAATAAATATCTTTAAAACATGCATTTTACTGATGATGTGCAAAATTCACATAAAAGTCTGCAATGCTTTTGGTTCCTGAATGTATTCAAAGATATATAACACAATATGTCTTTGAATATCAAAGCTGGAGATTTCTGTTTTCTCTTCTTTGTAAATGTAATTGTTTTGAACTGCGAAAGGCTTCATAGATGCCTTAATTATAACATATTTTGCACTTTTTCTAATTGATGATATGGTAGAATGTTTCTAAACTCCTCCAAAAACTACCTAAACAACATTATCATCCCTTTACACTTTCCTCCCAGAGTTACCTTGTTTATTTGGACTTAATATCCTTGAAAATTTTTAAATATATATACATATTTAATGAAAATGTTAAAGACATATAATAACTTTTCTAATACTGTTTAGACTAAGGAAAGATTATATTTATAATGTAAGTTGTTCCCCCAAAATCACACTGCCAGAATGTGAAAGCTTGAAAATGAATGGAAATTATTCTATGCAAATTGATACAAAACAAAATGACTCATTTCTTTATAATAAAGTGAGACTTATATTTCTTTGCACTCAGGAGGAGGCCTTCTGACTTAAAAAAGGAAACCAGTAAAATGACAAACCAAAAGATGCAAAAATGATTTTCATACCATGCATGAAGATACATATCACATTTCTGAATTGTCAACATTTTAGTGTTGTTTAGTTTACCCTTAGTAGGAGAGTATACAAAGTTGGAAAATAAGGAATTGACATTTTAGGAGATGCTGTAACTCTAGGTTATAAATCCAGCAGCTGCTAAGCACATTTAAAATGTTATCAAGAATCTCTTTATCTTCTGTCCAGATCATTTTTTTTCATTTAGTACATTTCATTTACTATGACAAATTTGAGTCAGCAAAAGCTGAATAGCCTCCTAATGACATTCAGTGTAGATCTTGGGTGATGGAATAACTTCTCTGCACACTGCATACTGACCACATTTGTTCAACAGAATCATTTAATCTGAGATTAAGGTAGAGTTACTGACTATTCCATAAGACACTCATGGAAAGTCTGCATGACATTGTTGATAGAGTACTGGAATGAGTTTCAACAATTCAATTTGACCTTGGGAAAATCACTTAACTACTTTTGATCTAGGTTTCCTCATGTGAATTGAATTTACATAGCTCAAATATTTTTAAACTCCAAATATATGCTACTCAGAGCTTAGATAACTCTCATTTTTGTGGATGAAAAACAAATCAAACCAAAAACAAAACAAAATGCAAAAATAAACAATCAAAACTGAAGTACATAAATGGGAATTAATTTACAAAATGTCATGACAATCATAAGTGTCAGAGCAGTGATGTGAGCAAAATGTCCTGATCCAAAATCTAGAGCTCTTTTACTTTCCTATATATATATTTTTTGTCATTCCAAACTTTATTGTTACTTCTACTTAACAACATTATAATTGTACCTAAGACTTCTTTTCTCTTTTCCTTACCTCTCAATCTTTCCTTAATATTACAAGGAAAAATTACTAAAATCATTCAAATGTTGATTGAAGGTATTGAGAAGTGAAATGACTTTCCTAGGGTTAGAAAGCCAGTGCCTGTCAGCGGTAAGAGTAGAAGTTTGGTTTTCTGGACTCTGAATCCACAATGTCCTTCTGCCTCTCATGCTATAACTATAGCAACTGAAAAGAGCAAAATGACAAGTTACTCAAAGGGAATAAAATACTGATAAAGTATCAAAGCAATGCCTACTCCATACCTCCCCATAATCATTTTCCTAAAAAGAAATAAGTCACATGATACACCAGAGAAAAGCAAGCTTGTCTCAGTGATTTTTCATGCATGATCAAGTCTGAATTCTTTTAGCTTTGGTGTGAAAGTGAAAAATGAACACTTGAGGGAATTTATGCAGTTTAATTTGTTTCTCTACAGATTACATTTTTTAATCTCTATAGATTAAATTATCTGTAGATGTTTAAAAACCTAAGCCAAAGTGACACCTTATTGTTCTAGGAATAGCTTAGTAGAATTGTCCTTGCTCCCTTGAAGAGGTTATGACTTTAGATTGCCATTACTCTGATATATCAAATTTTAGAGAAAATATAGTGAGTGAGTGATTATTCTCTCTGTCTCTCTGTCTCTTTCTCTTCTATGTCTCTATCTCTGTCTCTTCTCTGTCTTTCTCTGTTTCTGTCTCTGTCTCTCTGTCTCTCTCTCTTTGTCTCTCTCCCCTCTCATCTGGGTCTATGTTTCAAAGTTTTGACATGACACAAATAAAAAAGAGAAAATATATTCAGCAAAAATTTTTAAAGGAATCTGTCTGCAAATTGTCCTTTTCTGTTCAGGCTTTCCTTTGAGAAAGATTCCACAGATTCAATTGAAAGAATGAATGAATCAATTGCAGTGACAGATAAAAAGATAATAGAATCCAAGAAAAAGAAAATGTGTTACAAAATGGTTTAGTGACCTAATAAAGAGACAAAAAAAATTTCACATATGTATTTTAATTCGTACTGATAGCTGTTTTTTCTTTGTTCTCAAAGGGGACCATGAAGTCAGGAAGGTGATACCATAACGTGTAAGTGAATTGGATTTAAATGAGGCAAGTTGGTACAAAGATGTCAACCTGTCTTTCCTCTGGAACCACTGGGTCCAGTGGCAACACAAGAGATCAGAATTTCTAAAAATGGTCTGAGATACAGTGGAAGACTTTAATCTATATATGTTTTAATTCTTATTGATTAAAAAAAACCAAAAAACTATACAGAGTTTTTGATTGATGAACAGAAATATAGTATTTTTTCCATATAGTCATATTCAAATGAGAAAATAGAACAGTTACAAAGGCACAAAAATCTCAGAGTTTAAATAGTTTTGAATTCTAGCCTTAAAGTTCCCTGAACACAGGGGACCATTTCATTTTAGCTTTTCTATAACCTGTGCCTATAACAATATTTTATATATTAAAAATATGTATTAACACTTTCTGAATTGAACTGAACAGAATTCCACCTCATTCTGTATTTAGACATAAAATCACTACATATTAGGAGGAATCTTATACAAAAATAAGTATAACTAGTTTTTCTAATTAATGAGAATTGATTTTCCCCTTCCATCTCATCCCTCATATTGTGAAGGAAATGAGAGGATGAAACTCACCTAAAATATGCATTCTTAAACAAGGAAAATTGTGACTATATGAAAAATGCATATCTTATTCTGTAATTCTGTCATCTATAGCAGGAAGTAGAAAAAAATCCAAACTTAATCATCTGGAATCATTGTTGGTCATTGCCCTGATTAAAATCCTTAGGTGTCAGGGGTGGTCAGGTGGCACAATGAATAGAGCACCAGTCTTGGAATCAGGAGTCCTGAATTCAAATCTGGCCTCAGACACTTAATAATTACCTAACTGTGTGGCCTTGGGCAAGCCATTTAACCTCATTTCCTTGAAAAAACCTAAAAAAATATCCTTAGGTGTCAAAATTATCTTTCATTTAAGTGTTGTATTTATAACAGAAATTATCCTTCTGATTTTAGTCACTATGTTGTGAATCAGTTCCTACATATTATCCCAAGATCCTCTGAAATTGTTTATTCTATCATCTTTTAAATATTCTTGCACCATAAATTATTCAGGCTTTGATATATTTCCCCAATTCTTGATTCCAGTTCATAAAAACTACAAAAAGAGATACTAGTAATAGCTTTCTAAATACAGGTCTTAAGTAGTCAAGGAAATCTTAATTGTTCTCTGCTCAATTTAGATTCCAGGTGAGTTGATTTTCCTCATAAAATAATTCACATTTTTCCTATTTTTCATTCTTTTGACTTAATTTCTTAATATCTCATAGTCATTTGCTTCCACTTGCTCAATTCCAATTTTTAAGGAATTGTTTTCTTAAGAGATGTTTTGTACCTCTTTTACAATTTGGTATATAACATTTTTCTGGTTTTTTTGTTTAAGGAGTTCTTATCTTCAGTCAATTGTATGCTTTTTTTGCCATTGGGGCCATTTCCTTTGTTAAAGTACTATATCATTTTTTTGATATCTCTCTTACCAAGATGTTGATTTTCTTTTCATATTTTTTCCTTGCATCACTCTCATTTTCTCACAATTTCCCCTCCGCTACCTTTACCTTTTTTCTTTAAGTTTGTCAAGAATTATTTTTGGAATAATGTCCAATTAGTATTTTCTTTTAAGGGTTTGGATAAAGCTGTTCTCACATTATAGTTTGCTTCTAAGTCTATGTCTTTGTTTTCCTTGACAGTATAGTAGCTTTTTAGAATAAAACTATTTTTGTTATTGTTTGCACATTTTTGCAGCCTATCTCTTGACTTTGCACAATATGTTTTAGATAGGCTCTGCTTACATGCAGGTGAGGCTTCAGGTATTTTTTGAACTTCTTTTTTTCAGAATTAGTCCTGGTGATCTACAAGTTTTTGTACTTCCAAGGAGTATCGTCTAGGGAGAGGTGTGGTCACTGCTTTCTTACTCTGCATGTTGGTCATTATTTTGCTCCCCTTTTTCTGCAAGTGATACTACTCCTCTTTATCCTGGAACTGCAACAAAGAACTACATGTAGATAATAAAGTTTCCAATTAGTGACAACTGTGCCCTTTTCTAGCAAAGGATCTGCTAGAATCTGTTTCTGTTCAGTTGTCTGATCCCCTTAACATCTCCAGCCTGAGAATTCCTCACTAGTGTAAATACCTGAAAGGTCCAATTCTGGCTTTGTTGATTCTGCACTCTGAACAGACTCTAATCTGTTGGTACAGATGTCTCTTGTCAACTCTCTTAGGGGTTGGCTTAGACAGGAAAAAATTGTTTCACTTTAATCTTTTGTGTCATTTGCTGCCCGAAAATTTGAGTTGAGGAGTTATTTTATAGTTATTTGATGTATGCCTTTAATCCATCATCCTTGCCACAATCCTAATTTTCCTTTTAAACAGAAATGTACTATGCAGTTAAAAGTTTTATGGGGATCAGTTAGGTGGCCCAGTGGATAAAACACCAGCCCTGGAATCAGGAGTAGCTGAGTTCAAATCCAGCCTCAGAAGTTTAATAATTACCTAGCTGTGTGGTTTTGGGCAAGCCACTTAACCCCATTTGCCTTGCAAAAACCTAAATTTTTTTCTGAATTACATCATATTTTTTAATATTATTGTTAATACTGTGAACTATTATGTTTGCAGTTTTCCAAATATTGAACCAACTCTTCATTTCTAGTAAAAAAAAATTAACCTGGTTTTAATGTCTATTAAAAGAAGATAATTAAGGATATCAGAGAGTAAAGTAAAAAAAAATGAATTATAAATACACACACACACACATATATATATATATGTGTGTGTGTGTGTATATATATATATATATATATATATATATATATATATATATGGATGCAAACATGTGGTATATGTTCTTTCAAATTTATGAGAAGCAAAATATTCCATGATTCACAAAACTTGTTGTTTTTGACTTAAATAAAAGTTAAACTTTCATTGATCTGACCAAAAATGGTAATTCCAGTTTTCTCCAAATACTCAAATATTAAAATGATTACAAATAACTAAAACTACTTCAGGGGGTTCACATCTCTCAGCACAATATTTTATCACATTATACATGACAAGCTGTAATGGAATTCTGTTTCACATAGAGATTTTTATAAACAAATTATCTTATTTTAAAGTAGATGGCAGATAAGTTTTATTTCAGCTACTTGTTTCATAAGTATCTCAGAAAATATCAGGCTAAAATGCATTCAGTTATATCTCCAAAATAGTCATTGATAACCAAATGAGAACCAGTAGGCTTCCAAATATATTCCTAGAATTAGTAGGAAAAGATATTCAGAAATCACAAGGTTTTCTTGGTCTTCTAAAAAGACTAAATCTCCATAATACTAGGGATCAATATAGCTATTTCTACATTTTTTTAAAAGTGACATCAGATTTTTCAGTAATTCCTAGATCTGGACTGGATTGGGCGGAGGGGGGAAGAGAATAAGCTATGGCAGCAGCATCTTTAGGAACTCTATATAATTTCATACAGATTTATAAAATGTGCAAACCAAAATGGAGTCCAAAATCTGAATCAAATGGTTTTGGACCCAAAAAAGAGATTTTTAGCAGCAACTATAAGAATTCACATAGGTGCTATTTGAAAATACAGTATACATACAAATATATATATATATATATATATATATATATATATATATATATATACATAGATGTATATATACATCTTTGCATGACTGTCATCAATGTAATAATTTATTGGAATAGAATTGAAGCTCTAATTTCATTACACTTGGCCCCTGATTAGGGAATGTATATGCATATATATATATTTTTTAAATATGTAAATATATATATATATATATATATATGTATAGTATAAACTGGACTTCTCTTCAATTTCCTTTTATTTCCTCACATGAATAAATCTTCACCAGAATGGAAGTTCTCAGATCAGGTACTCCAAAGCTAACAGAGTGTTCTGTTACAAAGAATTTGTGATCTAATGAAGATGAATTTGTTATAGTTCTACACTGTGTACATTATCAAATATTGGAATCTGAAATCATCAGAATTATTTCTAGATGCTAATGGACAAATTAAGTGAAAGTAATACTGCTTCTCAATGAAGGGCAAAGAACTTTCCTTAAAAATACAGAAGAAATCTCCTCCTGTCCCCAGGTGTTATGTACTATTAAATAGAATAATGAAAAAATATATTTAGTCGAATAGTATATAAAGACAAATCATGAACCCTGAGGAATTTTTCATAAGTTAAATATATATGACATGCTTATTGGCTGATATAAAATGGAAGATGTAGAAGACTTTAACAAACAGTATGTTTCTTTTTGTTAATCTTTTATGTTTATGTCAAAGGATACAGTAGGCTAATAAAATTTTACATTCTATTTTCAGTTTTTAGTTAAATAAAAAAAATAAAATGTAGTAAGATGAAAGACAAAGACAGAGGGAATGAAAATAAGTTTGATTTTTTTAATTTCCTAGCTTATACTCTGGTTGTGACAATCTGATGCTATTTATAAAATTTAATAGACTCAAAACTACATAGCTGATGACTGTATTTCTTTAGTTTTGCTTCAACAAGAGCCAAAAAGACTAAATTCTTATGTGAGTTTTTAAAATTCAAAGTGCTATTACAAGGACATACATTAATTCATGTTAATCACTTCAATGGCCTTGTATGCTATTTAATATCATAGGTAATTGAGTTTTTCTTATGTAATCTGTTCTAATCAGTGTGACCTACTTACATTTTGCTTTGGAGAAATTCAAAAACATTTTCTTCAATTTTTTCATTGATGCACAATATTGGATATGTATATATTATGTAGAAGAATAAAATGAACACACAAGCTCTTCTATAATTTGTAAATTGGTTCTATAAGTTTTTGGTGGAATAAAAGAGTTGGGAATTTTCATTTAAGTTCCATTTTCCTGGCAACTTTTGTATTGTTACCAGCATGGATATAAATACTAACATTTCCATTCCTAATGCTATCAAAATAATCTATCACTTCTTGGTGAGGATACTCATAATAATCCAAAATAGATTTTCAAAACATAAAATGAACTAATTATTGTTATTCTTTATGTGACCAGCATTAAAAGATCAAGTTGACTTGAACATCAACAGTCAGTCATCATGAAGTTTACTTTCTCTTCCAATTTAAAGTATAATTTGTGCAATAAGACAACCTTTTAGAGTAGTCCATATTGTAAGTAACATTTCTGGTGGGAGGGGTAATGGATATCATTCTTTATCATAAGTCCATCAGAGAAATTGTTTCAATATTTTTCCCACATTAGCTATTGCTAGGTATATTTCCCTCCATCTAATTTCCCCCACCTCCATTTATTTTATTCTCTCTTTCCTTTCATCCTGTCTCTCCTCAAAAGTGCATCATATTTGGCTACCCTCTCCCACAACCTTCCCTCTCCTCTAAAGCCTACACCCATCTTCCCTCCCCTGTCAACTTTCTTCCCATCCCATTATTACCTATTTTCCTCTAGGTTAAGATAAATCTCTATACCCAATTGAGTGTGTATATTTTTTTTCTCTCTGAGTCATTTCAGATAAGGCTTATTCACTCACCCACACCTTTCCCCTCTTCTACTGCATTGCAAAAGTTTTTTCCTACCTCATTGAAGTTTGATGTTCAAGTAAAAGACTCAGGTGAAGCCTAGAGAAGGTGGATTGGAAAGTCAAATTATGAAGAATTTAATGATGTTGACTTGCTTGTATTCATGCCTGGGAAGATGAAACTGATAACTCATGTGAACCTTCTCATTTATTAGAGTAGTTAGAAGGAGCATATATAGACAAGGCACAGGAGGGAATGGAATATAAGGATGGAGTTAATAGGCAAGAAAGCAATGTAATGTGAGAAAGGGAAAAGAGAGGAAGGATAGGTTAAGATAATGCACTTAAAAGAGGCAAGGAAAAGGTTTTTCAATGGAGTGGAAGGGGGAAGGTAAAGGGAAGTGAGTGAGCCTCCATTCTCTTCAGAAGTGGCTCAGGGAGGAAATTACACACACACTCAATAGGTAATAGAAATCTTTCTTACCCTAAAGGAAAAAAGGAGAGGAAAAGAGATGGGAGAAAGGGGAAGAGGGTAGGAGGGTGTAGGTGATAGAAGAGAGGGAAGATTATGGGAGAGGGTAGTCAAGTACAACACAATTTTGTGGAGGGACAGGATGAAAGGAGAGAGAGAATAGAATAAGTGGAAATGGGGAGGAATAGGATGCAGGGAAATGCAGCTACCAATAGCAACTGTGGGGAAAATATTGAAGAAACTTCTCTAATGGACTTATGATAAAGAACATCATCCATCCCAAAGACAGATTTGATGGTATCTGAATGCAGAATGAAGTATGCTTTTTTTCCTCTCATTTTGTTATTATTTTGGTTTCTCAATCTTTATGGGGAGAGAGGGGAGATTATATTTACTTTTACAACTAGTCTATTGTAGAATGTGGAAAATAAATGAAAATTTTTAAAAGAAAAGGTTTTTCCTTGCTACTTTTATGTGAAATAACTTACCCTAATTTCCTTACCCTTTCCCTTTCTCCCAATACATTCCTTTCTTCTCATTAACTCCAACTTTTTAATAATATTCAGATCTCCTGTGTCTTGTCTATATATGCTCCTTCTGACTGCTCTCATATATGAGAAGGTTCACATAATTTATTAATATTTTCTTCCCATGCAGGCATACAAGTGGTTCAGCATTATTAAATCCCTCCTAATTTGACCTTCTCATCCACCCTCCCTATACTTCACCTGACTCCTGTACATGAAGATCAATCTTTCTGTTCAGCTCTAGTCATTTCAACAGGAAAATTTAAAAGTCTACCAGTTTCATGGAATGTCTATCTTCCCTCCTGAAAGAGAATGTTCAGTTTTTCTGGGTAGTTGATTCTTGGTTGTAATCCAAACTATTTTGACTTCTGATAGATTATATTCCAAGCCCTACAAGCTCTTGATGTAGAAGTTGCTAAATCATGTGTTATCCTGGCTGCATCTCCATGATATTTGAATTGTTTCTTTCTGGCTGCTTGTAATATTTTCTCCTTGACTTGGAAGTTCTGAAAGTTGACTATAGTATTTCTAGCACTTTTCATTTGGGGATTTATTTCAGAAAGTGATTAGTGTATTCTTTAAATTTCTATTTTACCCAATGCTTCTAGGCTATCCGGGCAATTTGCTGGGAGAATTTCTTGAAATATGACATTTAGGTTTTTTGTTATGAATTTCAGGTAGTACAATAGTTTTTAAATTATGTCTCCAGGATCTATTTTCTAGGTCAGTTGTTGTACCAATGAAATATTTCACATTTTCTTCTAGTTTTTTTTGTTTCTTTTGGTTTTATTTTATTGTTTCTTGATTTTTCACAGCCATCAGTTTCCCTTAGATTCATTTTGCATTTGAAAGAATTGTTTTTTTTCAAGGAGTTTTTATATCTCCTTTTCCATCTGATCAGTCATGATTTTTAAGGTATTCTTGTTTGCCTTTTGGCCTGCTTTTTCTATTTGACCCAAACTGGTTTTTTAGGATACTATTTCCTTATTTTTTTTGTAATTCCTTCACCAAGCTGCTTACTTGGTTTGCATGATTTTCCTACATCACTCTCATTTCTCTTCCCAATTATTCCTCTATCTCCCTTACTTGATTTTCAAAATCTTTTTTGAATTCTACTATAGCTTGAGACCAAATCATATTTTTTTCTTGGAGGATTTGGATACAGAAACTTTGACCTTGTTATCTTCTGAGTGTAAATTTTTATCCTCCATAAGACCAAAGTTTATAATTGTTTTTTTTCCTTCTTTTGTTTGTTTATTTTCACAGTCTATGACTTGATTTCCACCATTTGTTAAAGTAGTCCTCTGTTTTCAGGATGGAGGGCACACTGCCACAAACTTTTGAAGGTATTTCTGAGACACTCCTCAGGGATCTCAATTACTTTAAGATCTTATGAGAGGCTATGACTGCTCTCCTAGTCTGTGCTCTGGTCTCTGGAGGACCACAAGCACTCCATTCTTCTTTGAAACTGTAAGTAGTGTCCCTGCTCCACTATGGTAGTATAGCTACTTTTCTTAAGACTGGATCACCAGACTGCAACCTGGATCTTAGTATGGGAAAAGCAACAGAGTCTTCCCTCAGGGATAGTGGAGAGGCTTCTGCAATCTCCCTTACAGTCTATGGGCTGACACTCTGGAAAAACTCCCTGCCAGGTGGATTCCCAGGTCTGTTCCTGGGCCCCTGGGGCTAGGACTGTTCAGAGGCCTGAGCTGGATTGGAATCCATACTCACTGTGATGCAACAAAGTTTTTCTGTGACCTTTCCCATTTGTGTTTAGCAATCCTTGGGGTGATAAGTATGGAAACAACCACCACCACTGCCACAGACTTCCCCAGGGGCCAAAGGATGCTGAAGCAATTCCTGGATGGCCAGAACCAGTTTGCTCAGATGTTACCCGGGCTGCACTGTGTGTTCTTTCTAATCCTGGTGCAGCAGACCTTTCCAACAGATCTTTCAAGCTGTCTTGGGCTGGAAAATTGTTTCACTCAGTCTTTTTTTTGGGGGGGGGGGTTATGACACTTTAGAATTGGTTAGAGTTATTATTTAAGGATTTTTGAAGTGGTCTAGGAGAGCTTGTGGGAAATCCTACCTTTACTTAGCTATCTTAACTTCTTAAAAAACTAAAATTCTCTGTAAAAGATTTTACAAATGGATTAATTGTGCATTAATTTCCACTCTATAGCTCATTACTATCTAAAATAAAGGTTAAAAATACTTTAGTTTATCACCCAACTGGAGCATCATTGCATATTAATACTCATTTTCAACCAAATACTGAAGCATGGTCATTTGGCTCTACAGGGATATCTGTTTACCAGGGCTATGCTTAGACATGTGTAGATCATGCCTTATATCTTCAAATGCTTGTAAGACATTACTTTATTTCTACCTGTAACTTATATTATCAAATTCAATTAAAATTTTAGTAAATATAAACTTTATAGCTAGGATAATATACTATGATTAGGCAGGATTTATACAAGTTATGCAGGATTGTTTCAATATTAAGAAAATCATCAACAATAACAAAATTAACAGAAATCATGATTACCTCAATAGATGGTGAAAAATCCTGTGAAAACATGTAGTACCCATTTCTGTTAAAAAAAAAAGTAGAGATTATAGGAATGAACGGAGTTTTCCATAACATGATAATCAATATCCAACTAAAATCATGACCAAGTATTAGACCAAGCAATAAGAATAAACTAGAAGCATTCCCAATAAAATCAGGGATGAAATGAAATGCCCATTATTATCAACATTAGGTTTAGCAATAAGAAAAGAAAAAGAAATTGAAGGCACTGAAGAAGGTATTGGGGAAACAAAATTCTTACACTTTGTAGATAACATGAAGATACATTTAGAGAATCATAGAAAATTGACATTAAATTATTTGACACAATTAGCAACTCTAGCAATGTTACAAGATATGAAATAAATACAAAAGTCATCAGTATTTCTATTGATTGCCAACACAGCCCAAGACAAAGAGAAATTTCGTTAAAAAAACTGTAGATAGCATAAAATACTTCCTCTAAGACAAGCTCAAAGCTTTATGAACTCAATGATAAAACACTTTTTACACAGTCAGACCTGAATAATTTGAAAAAAATGACAATTACTCATTGATAGAATGAATGAATATAAAAAATGACATTTCTACCTAAGTTAAATGACATTCAGTATCATACCAATCAAACCACAAAAAAATTATTTTAAAGATCTAGAAAAAATAGTAACAAAATTCATTAGGAGACACAAAAGGTCAAGAACATCTAGGGAATTAATGAAAAACTTGCAAAGGAAGTTGGCCTAGATCTACAAGACCTGTAATTATTTTATAAAGCTGTAGCCATCAAAACTGTCTGGTAGTGGGGAAAAATTGGAGAAGTAGATCAACAGAATCGATTAGGTACAAAAGAAACAGTAGAAAATAATTATTAGAAATCTACCATTAGGGGCAGCTAGGTGGCATAGTGGATAGAGCACTGACCCTGGAGTCAGGAGTACCTGAGTTCAAATCTAGCCTCAGGCACTTAATAATTACTTAGCTGTGTGGCCTTGGGCAAGCCATTAAACCCATTGCTTACAAAAAAAAAAAACTTAAAAAATAAAGAAATCTACATCTTCCATGTAAAAACTATTTTACAAAAACTGATGAGAAACCTGGAAAATAGGATGGCAAAAAATTTCATAGACCAACAGCCTATACTAAAATTAGGTCAAAATGACTACAGGGATTAGATACGATGGGTGATACCGAAAGTAAATTAGGATAACAAGGAATAATCTATCTGTCAGTCCAATGGATCTGGGAGAAGTTTATGACCAAAGAAGAGACAGAGAGCATAACAAGTTGCAAAATGGAAAATTATTGACTATATCAACTTGAAAATATTTTACACAAAAAAACAGTGCATCTAATATTAGAAGTAATGCCAAAAGATGGGAAAAATTTTTTACAAATTATGTTTCTCAAAAAACAATTCTAAAATATATAGAGAACTGAATTAACATTATAAGAATACATATCATACTTTAAATGATAAATGGTCAAAGGGCATGAACAGGGAATATTCAGATGAAGAAATTAAACCTGTCTATAGTCATATAAAAATGCTCCTGGGGCAGCTAGGTGGTGTAGTGGATAAAGCACCGACCCTGGAGTCAGGAGTACCTGGGTTCAAATCTGGTCTCAGACACTTAATAATTACCTAGCTGTGTGGCCTTGGGCAAGCCACTTAACCCTGTTTGCCTTGCAGAACCCTAAAAAAATGCTCCTAAAGATTACTGATTTAAGAAATGTAAATTAAAATAGGACTGAGATAAAACCTCATACATGTCAGATTAGTCAATATGATAAAAAAGATAAGGATCAATATGGGAAGGAAAACTGGAACACTAATGCATTATTGGTGAAGTTGTGGATTGATCAATCCCTTCTGAAGAGCATTGTCTTTTGGTCAATAAAACTATACATACTTTTTTCATCCAGCAATACCACAACCAAGTCTATATATGAAAAAATAATCAAAGTTAGAAATGATCCACATGTGCAAAAATATTTATAGCAGCTCTTTTTTATAATGGCAAAGAATTGAGAAAATGAGAGGATGCCCATAAATTGGAGAATGTCTAAAGAAACTATGGCATATGAATATTATGGAGTAGTTTTGGTGTATAAAAACAAATTATGACTTCAGAAAAGCATGGAAAAATTTCATGAGTTGATGCTGAGTCAACAAGAAAAATATTCTGTACACAAACAGCAACATTGTGAGATAATCATCTAAGATTAATACAACTCCTGAGTTGAGTAATCAAGGTCAATCTTGAGAGATATTATGAAAAATGTCATTCATATCCCAATGAAAAAACTATGAATTCTGAATGTAAAACAGAGAAGACTTTTCTCACTTCAGAAAAAAACCTTCTTTTATTTATTTTATTTCTTTCTCATTTTACCCCTTAGTTCTATTTCTGTCTTTTTTCAGCTTGACTAATATGGAAAATACATGATTTTGCATATTCAGCCTATATTAATTTGTTGCTGCCATGGGCATTGGTTTGGGAAAGAATGGTGGTGGAAAATATGGAACTCAAAAGCTTGTAATAGTATGAAAGTTGAAAACTATCTTCACATGTAATTGAAAAATAAAAAAAATAAGAAAAAAAGAAATTATGAAGGTAAACTGCCATGATTTCTTGGATGTGGAAAGAAAATAGGAGCTGAAGAGTCTAGTGATTAAGTCAAGAAACAGATTCCTAAAAATAAATCACCAAGTAAGATTATAATCAGCTTTCAAAGCTTTCATGTCAAGAAAAAATTAACTATGTGACCATAGTATCCTAGTATCTGATAAAACCAAGGATCCCCTTTAAGAGAAGCCCACACAATTTGAGAAAAACTGCTAGGAAAATTAAAAAACAGTAGGACACAATTCTACACCAACATCTCACAATGTGCATCAACATAAAGATCAAAATCGATGCATGGTTTTGACATGAAGTTTATTATCGATAAGCACATTAGAATAGCAAAAGTTAATGTACCTCTGAGATGTATAGGTAGGGGGAAATGTCATGAACAAACAAAATGAAGGGTACATGGCAAAATGTAAAATGTATGATTTTGATTATATTTTTAAAACTGCACTAGCAAAACAAATGCAATCAAGATTCAAAGAAAAAACAAAAAGTTGGAAAACAATCTTTGCAACAAGTGTCTGATAAAAACCTTATGAGTCAGATTTATAAGAATATAATCCATTACCCAATTGATAAAATGTCAAAGTTTATGAAAAGGTAGCTTTCAATTGAAACTATCTTTAGGCATAAAAATGCTCTAAATCACTTTTGTTAAGGAAATGCTAATTCCAACAACTCTCAGATACATTTCATAAATATTATGTTGACAAATATAAGAAAAAGGAAAAGTATAAATTCTGAGAACTTGGGAAAATTGTTGTCCATTGTTACTGGAGTTGTGAATTGTTTTGAATATTAATTTTAAATATGCCAAAAAGATTATAAAACTATATATATATACATATACATATACGTATACGTATACATATACATATACATATACATATACATATACATATACATATACATATACATATACATATACATATACATATACATATACATATACATATATCTTTTGGACTAACAGTACCCCTCACTATCAGGTCTGTATCCCTCTTAAAATAGGGAAGATGTTCTATATATATGTACCAAAATATTTATAGCAGTCTTTTAGGTGGGTGCAAAATATTGGAAATTGAAGGGATGCCCATCAATTAAGTAATGACTGAACAAATTGTCATATATATAAATGTAATAGAACGTTATCTGGAAAACCTGGATGGACTTCTCCTAACTGATGCAAAGTGAAATGAACAAAGTCAGAAAAATCACAACCATTGCATTGCCAACATTGTGTGATTATGAACTAAGAATGTCCCAGTTCTTTTCAGCACCACACAATACAAGACAAGTACAAATGATTCACAGAGGAAAATGCTATCCATATCCATAAAAAAGAACTGCTGGACTCTGAATGCAGATTGAAGTTTATTCGTTCTATCACTTTTTTTTAATATTTTATTTTCAAAAATTGAGTTTAATAAGAAAATGTATTTTCTCAATAGCAAACATATAAACCCTATCAAACTGAAATGACTATTTTTAGAAAGATTTTATGTATTTTTGAGTTTTACAATATTTCCTGCATTCTTACTTCCCTCCCCCACCTCCATAGAAGGCATACTGTTAGAATTTACATTGTTTCCATGGTATACATTGATCTCAGTTGAATGTTATGAGAAAGAAATCATATCCTTAAAGAATAAAAATAAAGTATGAGAAAGTAAAATTACATAATAATATAATACTTTCTATTCTAATTTGACGGTCTATGATCTTTGTTTAAAGTCCATAATTCTTTCTCTGGATCCAGATGGTATTCTCCATGACAGACAGGCCAAAATTGTCCCTGGTTGTGGTACTGATGAAATGAGCAAGTCCATCAAGGTTGATTATCATCCCCATGTTGCTATTAGAGTGTACAGTGTTTTTTTCTGCTTCTGCTCATCTCACTCAGCATCAGTTAATGAGAATCCTTCCAGGCTTCCCTGAATTACCCTTCCTCCTGGTTGTTAAACCATTCTCCAATTAAAGGACATTGACTTAATTTCCAATTCTTTGCCTCCACAAACAGGACTATTATGAATATTTTTCTTCAAGTATAGTTTTCACACTTTTTCATAATCTCTTTCAAGTTATATAGACCCAGTAGTGGTATTATTGGGTTAAAGGGCATGCACCTTTTTATTGCCCTTAGGGGGTAGTTCCAAACTGATCTCCAGAAAGGTTGGATGAGTTCACAGCTCCAACAACAATTAGTTGTTGTATTAGTGTGCCAGATGTCCCACATCCCATCAAACATTGATCATTATCCTTTCTGGACATATTGCTCAATCTGAGAGGCATGAAGTGGTACCTCAGAGATGCTTTAATTTGCATTACTTTAATAAGTAATGATTTAGAGCAATTTTTCATGACTATGGATTGCTTTGATTTCCATAGCTGAAAATTGCCTTTGACCATTTGTCAGTTGGAAAATGGCTGGTTATTTTTGAAAATTTGACTCAGCTCTCTGTATATTTTGGAAATGGGTCCTTTGTCAGAAATACTAGTTGTAAAAATTGTTTCCCAATTTACTATATTTACTTTGATCTTGTTTACAGTGGCTTTGTCTGTGCAAATGCTTTTTTAATTTAATGTAATCAAAATTATCTATTTTGCTTTTAATGATGTTCTCCATCACTTCTTTGGTCATAAACTGCTTCCCTTTCCATAGATCTGAAAGATATACTACTTTTGATTTTCTAGTTTGCTTATATTTTATGTCTAAATCCTGTATCCATTTGGATCTTATCTTGGTGTAGGGTGTGAGGTGTTTGTTCTAATCTAACTTTCTTCCAAACTAACTTGCAATTTTCCCAACAGTTTTTATCGAAGAGAAAGTTGTTATCCCAATCGCTGGACTATTTGAGCTTATCAAATGGCAGATTAATAATTACTATAGTAATTAGCTATTACACCTAGGCTATTCCCCTGATCCACTAATATGTTTCTTAGCGAATACCAGAAAGTTTTGATGACTAAGGCATTATAATATAATTTTAGATCTGGTAAGACTTAGCCACCTTCCCTTTGTACTTTTTTTCATTTAATCCCTGGAAATTCTTGACTTTTTATTTCTCCATTTAAAGTTATTTACAACTTTTTCTAACTCATTAAAGTAATTTTTGGAATTTTGAATGATAGGGTGCTAAACAAGTAGTTTAGTTTTTGTAGAATTGTCATTTTTATTATATTAGCTTGACCTATTCATGAGCAGTTGTTGTTTGCCCAATTATTTAAATCTGATTTTATTTGTGTGAGAAGTGCTTTGTAATTGTTTTCAAAAAGGTTTTGAGTATGCCTTTTCAGGTAGACTCCAGGTATTTTATATTGTCTGAGGTTACTTTGAATGGGATTTCTCTTTCTAGTTCTTTCTGCTGTATCTTGCTAGTCATATATAGAAATTTTGAGGATTTATTGGGTTTTATTTTATATCTTGCTACTTTGCTAAAGTTGCTAATTACTTCTATTAGTTTTTTAGATGATTTTTTTGGGATTCTCTAGCTATGCCATCATGTCATCTGCTTTCTTCATTTACCTTTTGCAGCTCCTTTTCCATTTAGTCAATTCTACTTTTGAAGGAATTTCCCATTTGCCCAAGTGTAGTTTTGAGAGAAATATTTTCTTTTTGGCATTTACCCAATTGAAGATCTGAGAGAGTTATTTTGTATTTGTCCAATTGTATTTTCCAATGATTTGTTTTTTTGTTGCAGGGTGTTAATTTTCTCTTGAGTTTCTTTTGCCAGGTTTTCCAATTAATTGTTCAACTCCTTCATAATTGCTTCAAGGAAATCTTTCTGGGCTGGAGACCAATTCATATTCTTCTCAGAAGTAATAGATCTCTCTGGGTCATGATCTTTTTCTTCTAAGTATTTCTCCATGTGCCCCCCCTTTTTGTTGGACTTTCTTCATTTTTCTGGGATCTTGGGTTGGGTGGGGGTGGGGAGCTGGCTCTCAGAGGTTTGCTTTTGAAGATCCTAGAGGCTTTATGTACCAAATAATCATTTTTCCTTTTTAGTCACTGGTTGCTTTCTCTGGAGTGTTTAGGGCCCTTAGCAGCAGTGTCTGAGTTGACCTTGAGGGTCATCCTCCTGAGAGAGGGAGTTGATCTCTTTCTGTTGAGTGAGCTCTGTTGTCCACACCTTAGCCTGAGGGGGTGGGGTGGGGGGTTGTTTAATTGTTTGCTCTGGACAAAGGGCTCTGTTGAAAGTATGGAGCTCAAGTCTCTGACCAAACTGGTTGTTCTCTAGGTATCCTGTAAAACTCTCTGGGCTGGAACTCACCCTCCTGTAGCTCCTCTACCCCTGGCCAAAGACTCCACAGGTAAAGTTGGATCTCGCACCCACCAATAACCAAAGATTCTATGGCTAAGGCTGACCCTCTGGTTTCCTGCAATGCTGTTCCTGTGCTGAATCTCTGCTCTTGTCTCCTCATTCACCCACAGTCCCCTGAGACAGACCTTGGTAGGTGTTCCTCTCTAGCTTCACTTTCTGTGTTTTGTCCCTTGAATTTCTGTTAAGAGGTTTCTTTCATGTTGTTTTTGTGGGGAAAGAGGAGCACTTAATATAGTGTCTGTCTTCTCTCCTCCCTCTTGGCCAGAAGTCCTGTTTATTTTTTAATGATATATTTTTTCCAATTGCATATTATAAAATTTTTCAATATTCATCCAGTTGCATTGCAATAAATAACCCATTTTCTACAACCCTCCCTTATTGGTGAACAAGTTGTTAAAAGTTGTATATGTACATATATGTTTAACATGTTTACATATTAGCCATTTTGTGTATGAGGAATTAAGACTAAGGGAAAAGAAAGAAAACCATGGGATAGGAAGGGAAAATATAAAAGTTTTTAAAAAGTGAACATAGTATTCCTTCACTATTCCTTCCTTATGTTCCTATGGATTTGGTTTACATCATCCATAGGAAGTCTCCCAGGATTAACCTAGATTTCTGAATTGTTGGGAGAAATGGCATCCATTATGGTCAATCAGCTCTCAATGGAGATGCTAATGTGTACAATTTTCTCATGCTTCTACGCCCTTCACTCAGTCACAGTTCATGTAATTCTTTCCATGCTTCTCTAGGGTCCAATAATTCATGTTTTCTTATAGAACAATAGAACTCCACAAAATTAATATAACAATACTTGTTCAGCCTTTCCCATATTAATAGGTATCCCCTCAATTTCCAATTCATTGACACTGCAAAAAGAGCTGCTTTAAATATTTTTGAATATGTGGAATTTTGTCCATTTTTATGATATTTTTTGAATATAAGCCTTCTATTGGAATTGCTGGGTCAGAGTATGATCAGTTTTATTACTCTTCAGTCACAGTTCTAATATTGCTCTCCAGAATGACTAGATTTATTTACAACTCCACTAAAAGCATATTTATGCACCAAATGATCATTTTTCCTTTTTGACATCTTAGTCTGATAAGTATGAGGTGGATTTAGAACATTTTTTCATATGATCATAAATAGCTTTAATTTCTTTATTTGAAAACTACCTCTTGATATCCTTTGAATATTTTTTCAAATGAGGAATGACTTGTAACCTTATAAATTTTATTTATTTATCTATATATTTTATAAATGAGACTTTTAACAGAACCTCTAGCTGTGAAAGATTTCTGTTTTCTTCTATTGTTGGTTTCATTAGTTTTATTAATGCAATTTTAAAAAATTAATATACTCAAAAATCATCCCTTTTGCAATTTATAAACTATTTCTTGTTTGTTCATAAATTTCTTCACTTTTCATAGATACAATAGAGTATTTTTAAATCCATTATTTAATCTATGGTATCATCCTTTATATCTAATAACTGTACCCATTTTGACATTGTATTGCTTTGAGGCATGAGATGTAGTTCTATGCCTAGTTTTTGGTCATTCTATTTTCCAGTTCCCCCCCCCCCCAAAATTTTTGTTGAATACTGAGTTCTTATCACAGAAGTTATTACTTTTTTTGCAAGGGAAACGGGGTTAAGTGGGTTGTCCAAGGCTACACAGCTAGGTAATTATTAAGTGTCTGAGGCTGGATTTGAATTCAGGTACTCCTGACTCCAGGGCCAGTGCTCTATCCACTGCACCACATAGTCGATCCCAGAAGTTATTACTTTTTAGTTTGTAAATAATATATTATTATAGTCATTTACTATTGTTTCTTTAATATCTATTTAATCCAATGATTCCATTACTCTATTTCTTGCTAGTACTAGGAAGTTTTGATGACTACTCCTTCATAATATAGTACGAGATCTGGTATAGCTAGGCCACCTTCCTTTCCATACTTTTTTCCCATCAGTTCCTTTGATGTTTTGTTGCTCCAGATGGATTTTTTTTACTATTGTTTCTGGCCTGGTAAAACAATTTTTAGTGGTTTGATTGGTATGGTATTGAAAAAGTAAATTGACTTGTGAAAAATTGCCATGAGCAACTCACATTTTTCCAGTTGTTAAGATCTGATTTTATTTGTGTGAAAGAAAAGTGCTCAGCAATAGTGTTCATATGGTTTCTGAGTTTATCTTAAGCGGTAGATTCCCAAATGTTTTATGTTATCAACATTTATTTTAAATGAAATTTCTTTTTTTTTATATCTTATAGTTTAACTTTTTATTTATATATAGAAATTCTGATGATTGATGTGAGATTATGTTATTTCTCCCTACTTTGCTGAAATTGTGGTTTCAAGTAATTTTTTTAAGATGACTTTCTAGGATTTTCTAATTATTCCATCATATCATCTGCAAGAGTGAAAGTTCTACTTCCTCATTGCCAATTCTAATTCTTTCTATGTATTATTTCTTCATTTATTTCTAAAGTTAGCATTTCTAATTTTGCAGTGAATAGTATTGGTGATAATGAGCATCATTGTTTCACCCCTTTTTTTTAAATGCTTCCAATTTATCCCCTTTATATTTAATGTTTGCTATTGGTTTCAAATAGATGCCAATTACTATTTTAAGGAAAATAATTTATTTATAAACTCTCAAATGTTTTTCATAAGAATAGAAATTATATTTTGTCAAAGGTTTTTTTAAGCATTAATTTATATGATTTCTGTTGGTTTTGTTGCGGATTTGTTCAATTATGTTGTTTGTTTTCCTAATATTGAACCATCCCTGCCTAGTTGGTATAAATTCTACATTATAGTGATTTATTACCCTAATAAAAACAAGTTGTAATCTCTTTGTTAAAATTATAATTAAGATTTTTGCAGACAGATTGTTTTCTGTGGGGAAGGGGACGTAAGACTGGGGGGAAAATTGTGAAACTCAAAACTCAAATAAAATCTTTTAAAAAAAAGAAGACAGGTAAGAAAGAAAAAATAATTTGCAACAATTTTCATTAGGGACATTGGTCTATAATTGTATTTGTCTATTTTGGCTCTTCCTGGTTTAAGTACCAGCACAATACTGATGTCATGAAAGATATTTAGGAAACTCCTTCTTTTCCTATTTTTAAATAGTTTATATAGAATTGGAATTAATTTTTCCCTAAATTTTTAGTAGAATTCACTTTTTAAATCTGTCTGAACCTGAAGATATTTTTAAGGGAGTTTATTGATTTTCTTTTTTGAAATGGGGTTATTTAAGCATTTCATTACTACTTTTGTTTGTCTGAGTATTTATATATTTTCAAATATTCCTCCATTTCACTCAACTTGTCAAAATTACGGCCATAGAGTTGGCCATAATAGCTCTGAATTATATCTTTAATTTCCATCTCATTGGTGGTGAGTTCACTCTTTTTATTTTGAGTATTGGTAATTTTCTATTCTTCTTTCTTTTTTATAATCTGATTATAAAATATTATAATTTCCTGCATGATGTTTTCCAAGTGCCTTTCTTGATCTAGGCTTTCTGGTAGTCAGATGATTTGTAGATGCTTTTTCTGGATCTATTTTCCCTGTCATTTGTTTTATCTAAAAGACACTATATTTTCTTCAGTTTTTCAACCTTTTCATTTCATTGATGAAACCTTGTAGTCTTGTAGATTTATTGGGTTTTTTCAGATTTTTGCAAGGCAAATGGGATTAAGTGGCTTGCCCAAGGCCACACAGCTAGGCAATTATTAAGTGTGTGAGACTGGATTTGAACCCAGGTACTCCTGACTCCAATGCCGGTGCTTTATCCACTATGCCACCTAGCCACCCCCATTGGTTTCTTTTTGTTCAATTCTAATTTTTTAAGGATTTATTTTCTTCAATTAGCTTTTGTATCCTTTTTTAGTTGTATTTCTTTTAATGAAGTTTATTTCTTTGGTCAATTTTTCATAATTTTCCTGCATTACTTTCATTTTTTCCCATTTTTCTTCTTCCTCTCTTCTTTGGTTTTTAAATTCTTTTTTAAGTTCTTCAATGATCTTTTGTGCTTGAATCCAATTAATAGACTGTTTTGATACTTCCCTTGAAAGTGATTTTTCAATGCTTTCTTCTTCAGATGTGACATTGTTATCATCCTTGTCTGTAAAGTAGTTTTCTATACTCAGTGTTCTTTTAGTTTTTTGATCATCTTTGTTTTAGCTCTTCGCCTGGGGTATGGGAAGTATAGACTCAAGCTTTATTTTGCTGGGGTTGGGGTCTGATCCCTGGCTTGATGTTGGCCAAAATATTGTCTGTGTAGTCCAGACCTTGCCTTTGATGATATTTTCCTCCCTTTTGTCCAGCTTCTGACTTCATAGTGGTTTGTTCCCAACCCAGTCCTGTCTTTTACTCCAGTGTTCTCAAGATTCAGACTTTGTTTGATGTTGGAGTCCTCCCTGCTGGCTTGCTACCTAGATGCTGATACCTCTGCTTTTCTTAAGCTATCAGGACCAAGATTGCACTGTGGTTAAAGGCTTCCTACTTGCTTTCCTGCTCTCCTGTTTCCTGGACTTTACTTCCCCTTCCCTCCCAAAGAGATATACCTTCACTGAAGATCCTCCATGATGCATACAGTTGAAAATTTCTTTGAAAATTTTATTTTTGGGGGGGGGGGGGATCAGTATTTTGAATGTCAGAGTAGAGGCATCATTTATATTTTGTAGGGAAAAGTTCTAGGAGCATATTAACTTCATGATGAAATCTTGGCTACACCATATTAAGCACTTTCTTTGATGAGGGCAAAGTATGCTGGGTAATCCTGAGCCTGAGTTTCCCATGCCTTACAGTAAAGTTCTTAAGAGAGGCTTTCAGAATGTCCCAGTACTTAGAGCATTTTGAACTATATGGCTGATTAAACCAGATATGACTTTAGGGGCAAAGGATGAGAACCTACCTAGCATAGTAAAACCTAATCCATACTTCAGTTAACAAGGATTTTAGTACCCTGGTTGGAGAGCAAGAGGAGGGAATGTGGAAGAGAATATGCTTTGTTTAGGGTACAAATGGTTCATGAAATAATTTGGTTTTTGGATCATACTTTGGCTCATGAGGATTGTGTGACCTTGGAGGATACTTGAAAAATCTGTATGGTATGTAATGATTTTAATTGGATTTAATTCAAGACTCTGGAGAAGAATATTTCTAATGATTCAGAAGAGGGGAGGGTACTTATCAACTAATCGATCAATCTTTGTACTTTGATTAATAGGACATTGAGGTTATCAGGCAATAAAGTATTCAAATATTCAAGCTAAATTGATGACGTTTGATGCTGATTGATAAATAAAATTAGTTAAAGAGGAAGAAAGATCTATTATATTAGAGAGAGAAAAGGAAGGGTATGAAAACTAAGGAATTTCTATTCAATAGACTTGACCCAAAGAGGGAATAAGATATATTTACACTTAGATTTCAAAAAAATCTATCCTACTCTATAGGGAAGGGGTGGGGAGCAGGGTAAGGGAAATAAAAGGGTAGAAGAGATTGATAAGTGGGAAGATGAAGATATTAGAAAATAAACTAAAAGTTATATTTAAGAATCAAATTGAAAGCAGAAAGGGAGTAAAACTTTGTTGAGGAAGTTAAGAGAAAAAGAAAGAGAAAAATATAAATGGGGAAAGATAGCATGTAGGGAAATACAGAATTAGTAAACTTAACTGTAAATGTGAATGTGATGCACTCGCCCATATAATTAAAATGGATAGCAGAATGCCTTAAAAACTAGAATCCTACAATATGTTGTTTACATGAAATACATTAGAAGCAGAAAGATACACACAGGGTAAAAGTAAAAGAGTGCAGCAAAATGCATTATGCTTCAGCTGAAGAAAATAAAGAAAGGGTAGCAATCCTGATGTCAGATGAAGTAAAAGCAAAGTTCAATCTCATTAAAAGGGATAAGGGAGGAAACTACATCTTCTTAAAAGGAACCGTAGGTTATATCGTTAGTTATATCATTATTAAACATGTGTGAACCTAGTGTTATAGAATCCAAATTCCTAGAGGAAAACCTGAGTGAATTTCAAGGAGACATAAACTGCAAAACTTTATTAATGGAGAATCTTAACCTCCTTCTCTCAGAACTAGATAAATCTAAGAATCAAATAAACAAGAAGGAATTTAAGAAGGTGAAATCTTAGAAAACTTAGGCATGTTAGACCTCTGGATAAAATTTAATGGGATTAGAAAGGAATATACCTTTTTATCTACAATACATGGCGCCTAAACCAAAATTAATGATGTATTGGAGCATAAAAGCCATATAACCAAATGAAGAATGGTATAAATAGTAAATACATATTTTTCAGGTTGTGATGCAATAAATATTGCATATAATAAAAGGTCATGGAAAGATAAAGCAAAAATTAATTGAAAATTAAATAATTTAATTTTAAATAATGAGTGGATCAAACAGAAAATAATAGAAATAAACAATAATTATATTCAAGAAAATGATAGCAATGACACATCATATCAAAATTTGTGGGATTCAACTAAAGGCTTTTGAGGAGAAATTTATATATCTAAATGATTATATAAAGAAAACAGAGGAAGAGGAGAGTAATGAATTGATATGCAACTAAAATAGCTAAAAAGAACAACTTAAATATCTCTAAATATCAAATTCTGTAAATCAAGAGATAGATTAATAAAACTGAAACAAGAAAACCATTGGCATAATAAATAAAACTAAGCAGGTTTTATGAAAAAAATCGATAAAATAGATAATTGTTTGGTTCATCTTAATTTAAAAAAAAGAAAGAAGGTAACCAAAAAAGCAGTATCAAAAATGAAAAGGATGAACTAATAACAAAAGAGGAAGAAATTAAATAGAGAATTCAGAGTTATTTTGCTGACCAGTGTGCCAATAAATTTGATAACCTGAATTAAATGGATGAATATTTGCAAAAATAAACTGCCCAGAGAATAGAAAAGAAAACAAGAAGGAAAGAATAGAAAAATACTTAAATAACCCCATCAGAAAAACATTGAAGAAACTATCAAGAAACTCCTTTAGAAAGAGTGTCCAGGATCAGATTAATTTATCAGTGAATTCAACCAAACATTTAAGGAACAATTAATTCCTATTTCACATAAACTGTTTAAAAAATAGGAGTTCTGTCAAATTCTTTTGCTGACACCAATACGGTGCTGATATTTAAAGCAGGAAGAAGCAAAACAGACAATAAAATTATACACCAATCTCCTTAATGAACATTAATTTAAAAATCTTAATTAAAATATAAACAAAGAGGGGCCAGATAGGTGGTGCAATGGATAGAGCACAGACCCTGGAGTCAAGAATGCCTGAGTTCAAATCCAGCCTCAGACACTTAATAATTACCTAGTATGTATGTGTGTGTGTGTGGTGTGTGTACACACACACACACACACACACACACATATATATATATATATATATATATATATATATATATATATATACAGATTACAGCAAATTATTACTAGTATAGATGGTCCAATATTAGGAAAACACTCAACATAATTGAATATATCATTACCAAAACCAACAGAAATCCTATGATCTCAATAAATGCTGAAAAAGTCTTTGATGAAATACAATATCCATTCTTTAAAAAACAATAGAAAGTATAGAAATAAATTGATTCTTTTTAAAGTAATATTTTTTATTTAAGGAAATGGGGTTAAGTGATTTGATTAAGATCACACAGCTAGGCAATTATTAAGTGTGTGAGACTGGATTTGAACCCAGGTACTCCTGACTCCAAGGCTAGTGCTTTATCCATTATGCCATCTAGCACCCCAAAACTGAGTATTTCTTAAAATAATTAACAGTATCTAAAACCATCAATAAATATTTTATGTAGTGGGGACAAACTAGGATCATTTCAAATTAGATCAGGGTGAAACAAGGATGCCCATGATCACCATTACTATTCAATATAGTATCAGAAGTGTTAGCTTTAACAATAAGAGAAGAACAAAAATTGAAGGAATCAGAATTGGCAATGAGGAAATAAAGCTTTCACTCTTTGCATATGTTAGTATGATTTGTTTAGAGAGCACAGTAAAATAATCTAAAACTCTACTTGAAGGAATTAACAAATTCAACAAAATAGCAGTATATATAAAAAATCCACATAAATCATCAGCATTTCTATAAATGAAAAACAAAGTCCAAGAGCAAGAGATAAAAAAGAGAGACTCCATTTAAAGTAACTGCTGACAACATTAAGTACTTGGGAATCTACCTCCAAAGGCAAAGTCAAAAAATGTATGAACACTATTACAAGGCATTTCTAAAACAAATAAATTCAGATTGGAATTGGAGGGGTGGAGCCAAGATGGCGACAGGAAAAGATCCTCTCTTAGCTGCTCTCTCTTTCTAATATTTCAAAACTTATAAAATAAAGTCTCTAACTAAATATTCAAGAAACAGAACCCACAGAGGGATCCAGTAAGACAGTTCTCCAGCCCAAGGTAACCTGGAAAATAGCTGAAAGGCACTGCTCCATGGGGTTAGAAGGGCAGCCTGCCAGAGCAAAGGAACTTCAGATTCTTGGAGGCAGCTCTCAGCAGCAGGGGTAGTTTCCTGACCTACAACCCCAGGAACACAGGGCCCAACTTGGAAGATCAGTGGGGTGACAGCTGCCAGAGAGCATGAAGCCCAGCCCTCAGGGCACTCAGTGAAAGAGCTTGACCTTGGCAACTCAGATTCAAGAAACCTAAACAGGCGGAGCTGCTAAGCAGGAGTTCTTAGGCAAGGGAGCCTTGTGTACTCAGCCTAGGTAGGGGAATGAAGAGAGATTTCTGAGGTCTGTCCTCTCTACCTGGAACAAGACTCTGGTGCTCTGACCACATTCAGATCCTGATCATGTTCTAGGTCCACCATAGAACAGCAGTCCCCCCCACACACACCTCAGTCCTGTGGCAGAGAGGTGTGCTTGTGGTCATTTACAGATCATGAGGGAAGACAGAACCACACACATGGAGATCCTTGTGGGGGAGAGTGTCCCAATAATACTCAAAAGCTCAGGAAGCACCCCAAGATCAGGCACAGGCTGGGGAAATAAGTAAACAAGGGAAAAAGAGGGACATTGAGAAATACATTGTCTATGATCCCAAGAAGAACCAAAATACTCAATCTGAATATGAGGAAACACAAGCTCCTGCATCTAAAGACTCCAAGAAAAATGGAAATTGGGATCAGACTATGACAGAGATCAAAAAATATTTTGAAAATCAGGTAAAGAAGATACAAGAAAAACAGAGAGAAGAAATGAGAGAGATGCAGAAAAAAATATGAAAAAGAAGTCAGCAGTTTAGTCAGGGAGGTCCAAAAAATGCTGAAGAAAATAACATGTTAAAACCAGCATAGGTCAAAGGATAAAACAGTTAAAAAAGTTATTGAGGAGAAGAATGGTTTAAAAAGCAGAATTGGCCAGATGGAAAAAGAAATAAGAAAGCTCCCTGAGGAAAACAAATCCTTCAGATGCAGAATGGAATGAAGAAAGTTGCTGACTTTATGAGAAATCAAGATACAATACTTCAAAAACAAAAGAATGAAAAATTAGAAGAAAATGTAAAACATGTCAATGAAAAAACAGCTAATCTGGAAAACAGATTCAGGAAAGATAATTTAAAAATTATTGGGATGTCTGAAATTCGTGATCAGGAAAAGGGCCTTGACATCATTTTTAAAGAATTCCTTCAGAAAAATTAACCAGATATCCTAGAAGCAGAGGGCAAAATAGAAATTGAGAGAATCCACTGCTCTCCCCCCAGAAAGAGATCCAAAAAAAACAACCCCCAGGAATATTATAGCCAAGTTCGAGAACACCCAAGTCAAAGAGAAAACATTGCAAGCAGCCAGAAGAACACAATTCAAATATCATGGAGCTGCAGGCAGGATCACACAGGACTTAGTAGAACTACATTAAAAGTTTGTAGGGCTTAGAATATAAAATTTCAGAAGGTAAGAGAGCTCAGAATGCAACAGAGAATCAACCACCGAGCAAAACTGAACATCTTCCTGGGAAAAAGATGGACTTCCAATGAACCAGGGGAATTTCAAATGGTTCTGTTGAAATGGCCAGAGCTGAACAGAAAGTTTGATCTTCAAATACAGGACTCAGGTGAAGAACAGAGAGTGGAGGAGAAGGGTAAAATATGAGGGACTTAAGGATGATGAACTTCATGTATTCCTGCATAGAAAAATGATACTGATAATACTCATATGAAACTTCTCATTTAATAGAGCAGGTAGAGGGAGCTTTTATAGATGAAGCACAGGAGGGAGCTGAATTTGAAGATATAATATTGTGTAAAAATTGAGTCAACAGATAAAAGGGAAATGTAATGGGAGTAAGAGAAAGGAGAGGTGGAATAGGATGTTATTTTATATAACAAGATTTTTTATTACAATGACCTATTACAATGATATGGAAGGGGGGAAGTCAAGGAGGAATGAGGAAACCTTCACTCTCATCAGAGATGGCTAGGAGAGGAAACAGCATTTTTACTAAATAGGGTATACACATCTAGAGTAAGAAAGAGAGAAGGGGGACAAGTGGAAAGGGGGGTTGTGAGTGATGGAGGACAGGGTAGACTGTGGGGGAGTTATATGACATAATATATATATATATATTATAAAATATAATATATAACATATAACATATAATCATGTATAACATTTTATATATATATATATATATATATATATATATATATATATATATATATATATATATATATATAAAACGTATTTTTGTTTTTATTTCTTGCAGTGGGCTGGGATTGGATGTCCTGTCTGGGACTACAGGGCTGGGTGGATGCTGGGCCTAAGGGGTGGTATGTGGTCTTGGGGCCTCTTGGCCCCAGGACTGGGGATCTGTCTGCTATGCCACTCAGTTACCCTATAGCACATTTAAGAAGAAGGACAGAGTGAAAGGAGAGAGAAAATATACTATATGGTAGTGGAGAGTTGCGAGCAGCAATGGTAACAGTGGAAAAATATGGAAGTAGAGTTTATGATGGACTTATCATAAGGAATGTCATCCACCCGCAACAGAGATGGAGGTGTTAGAACACAGACTGAAGCACATTTTATTATTATTGTTGTTGTTATTGTTATTGTTATTATTATTATTATTGTTGTTGTTGTTGTTATTATTATTATTGTTGTTGTTGTTATTATTATTATTATTGTTGTTGTTATTGTTATTATTATTATTATTGTTATTATTATTATTATTATTATTATTATTATTTGTGGTGGTTGCAGGGCAAATGGGGCTGGGTGTCTTGTTCAGGGCCACACAGTTGTGTGGTTGTTGGGTGACTGAGGTCAGATTTTGTCCCAGGTGTTCCTAGCTCCAGAGCTGGTGCTCTGTCCACTGAACCACCTGGATGCTATAATAATAATAATAATAATAATTATTATTATTATTAATTTCAATTTTTTCTCTTTCCTTTACTTTATTGCTCATGTGGGTCTACAATATTTGGGAGAAGGGATATTATGTTTCATCTTTAAAAAGAATATTTTAGTAATGTATAAAAAGCATCATTTGTACAAAAATAAGAATAAATAAAAATTGATAGAAAAAAGAATGTCAGATCTATAAATTTGGGAAAATGTTAATTCCTCATGGTTAGTTAGGTTTAATAAATAAAAATGACATTTGTACCCAAATTAAATTACTTATTCAGTGCCACACCAATAAAACTACCAAATAATTATTTTACCAAGTTAGAAAAATAATAACAAAATGAATCTAGTGCAACAGAAGACCAAGAATCTCAAAGTATCTGATGGGAAAAGTTGTAAAGACAAGTAGTTTAGATCTACCAGGTCTAAAACTATTCTATAAAGCAACAGTCATCAACTACCTGGTGCTGGCTAAGAAATAGAATAGGTTCAAAAGAAATAGTAGTAAATGACTACTACAGTAATCTATTCTTGACAAAAACTAAGACATTAGATTCTAGAATAAGAACTCACTATTTGAGATAAATTGTTGGGAAAACTGAAAAAATAGTATGGGTACAGGATTTAGGCATATAGTGTGACATCATAGACCACATAGCAGCCTGAGAAGGGTTCTATCAGTCAGATCTATGGAAAGGGGAGAAATTTATGACCAAACAAGAAATAGGGTACATTGTAAGCTGAAAATGTATGATTTTGACTTATTAAATTTTAAAGATTTTGCACTCATAATAACCAATGTTGAAAAAATTAGAAGGAAAACAGGAGAGTGGGAAGCAATTTTCACAGCTAGGGATTCTGATAAAGCTCTTATTTCTAAAATATATAGAGAATTGCATCAAATTTATAATGTTTTAAGTCATTTCCTAATTGCTAACTGGCCAAAGGATATGAGCAGACTTTTCAAATGAAGATATTAAAACTATATAACTCATGAAAAAATGCTCCAATTCATTTTTGATTAGAGAAATGCATAAGAACACAATAATGGGATATTACCTCACAAATACCAGTTTGACTAAGAGGACAAAAAGAAAATAATACATGTTGGAGATGTTGCGGGAGAATTGGGATATTAAAGCATTGCTCATGGGGTTGTGAACTGATCCATCCATTCTGGAGAGCAATATGGAAGTATGCCCAAATAGAAATAATACTGAAAATATCCATTGACCCAGTCATTCCAATATTAGGCTTATATCCAGAAGAAATCATAAAACATGAGAAAAATCCCACATGTTCCAAAATATTCATAGCATCTCTTTTTGTAGTGGCAAAAAATGGAAACTTGAGGGCATGCCCATCAATCTGGTAATGTTTAAGCAAGTTATGGTATTTAAGTATTATGGAATACTATTTTTCATTATGAAATCATAAATGGTCAGACTCTAAAGAAACATGGAAAGAATTACAGGATTTGATATTGAGCAAAGAGAGCAGCACCAAGAGAATATTGTATACATTAAGAACAAAATTGTGATTTGAACAACCTTGATGGATGCAGCTACTCACAGCAGTTCAGAGAGGAAGAAACAACCCTATTATGCTGGCTATAAAAATGATATCCTCACCCAGAGGGAGAAAAGCAAATCAACAAAACAAAACAAAACAAAACAAAAAAAACCCTTCAGAATCTGATGAATACTATATTCACTTTTTTTTAGGTTTTTTTTTTTTGCAATGGAAATGGTGTTAAGTGGCTTGCCCAAAGCCACACAGATAGGTAATTATTAAGTTTCTTTACCTGGATTTGAACTCAGAAACTCCTGACTCTAGGGCTAGTGCTCTGAGCACTACACCACTTAGCTGCCCCTATATTCACTTTTTTAAAAAAAATTTCTTATGTATTTCTTTCCCTTAATCCTCATTCCTCATACAGAAAATGACTAATCTATTAGTCATGTTTAACACAAATGCATATGTACAATCTTCACCTGACTGTTAGCCACTAAGTTGTGGGAACACAGGCTAATCTAACAGACCGTCACCTGGACAGTCTCAGGAGCTGGCACAGCCCTGAGAGATAAGGTGAGCTGGAGTCCTTGGGAGCTGGACATTCCACCCCACTGACCAAAGGCACTAGACACAGCTGTGCCTTACCACCTCCTCCCTAATGTACCCCCTAACCTGTAATGCAAGACGCTACACGTGCACCCCACTTGTACATCCCCAATTACCTCATTATTCTTTGTTCTACACCAAAAGACCTAACAGTATACATGTAATAGCTAAGCAGTAATAAAATTGAGTTGGAGGCATAAGGCAGTAGTGGCTTTACTCCTTATTCTCAGCTCCCCTCCAGGAGAAAAGTCTCTGCTGTGGGCTCCAAGGAAGCAAGCCACAACAAATGGTGCCAAAACCCAGGATACCCCTCTGAAGGAAGCTTCAGGCTCACATTCATCCTTGCTGGCTAAGGAAAGTGCCCCATAGGGACCAGTCTCTCGACGGTCCCCTGCCCCAGCAGCCCCACGGCTACTAGAGCCCCCTGTAGTCCCTTTTCCTGATGGGGAAATCTTCCCCCTTCTTCCCAAGATATGCAAGTACGAGTTCTTAAACAACTCCTAAGTTCCATCATCTGAAATGCTCTGAAAAAGAATGTAAGATAACACTCCAGGCGGTTTTTGTTTTGGCCCCCTGGATTGAGGCTGGGCACATCCTGGATCCTGATGTTTGGGGGCATGTTTTGACACTTTCCCACAGAGCTGAGGTGCATGGTGACTTTTCTCCCCTACTGCCCTTCTATCCTATTGTCACTGCTATACATGCCTGCCTTTCAGGGAGAGAGGAAAAACCTCAAGATATTTTACAGGCAGCTTTAGATGTAGAAAAGACCAGAGCAGAGAACCTGTGCCACCTCACTGAGGTCTGCGATGAGGGCCCTCAAACTCATGAGAAATCTACTTGCCCCCCCAAGCCCTCCCTGGATCCTCCATCAGAGAAATCCCCCCCCAAAGCCTCCTCGTCTTTACCCTGAGTTGCCTCAGGAAGACATCTGTAGCTAACGACTTCACAGATGCCTTTCAGATGAGAGATTTTTGCTGGGTCTGTTCATAACCATTGCTCACCATCCCCTCTCCTCAAGGGGATTTCAGCACTCCCTGTCAACCTGCTCCTCTTCTCATTTCCCTCCCCTCGACCAATTCCACAGGTTTATGTAGCCTTTACAGATGCAAACAGAAACATCTGGGCTATGTCATCTACAGAAATGGATCCATGTTATTCACTCACAGGAGCCCTCACACCCAGTCTATGCAACGGGCAGAATTGGAAGCCCTAGCCTTGGTCCTTGCCTGCTTCTCTTCCTCCCCCATCCTAACACAAAGGAGAGGGTTTACTTGTGTTTTTCCCACAGATTGCACTGCCCAGCTGTAGATTCCCAACCATTTGATCTGTTAAGCAGCAGCAGCAGCAGCAGCAGCAGCAGCAGCAGCAGCAGCAGCAGCAGCAGCAGCAGCCCCCAGATCACCTAACTCTTTAGCAGCCCTGACCAAAGGAATGCAAAGAATGTCTCTAAACAACAGTAGATGAAACCTGAAACAGAGAGGACTGAGCGGGAAAAGACGATCCCCCCCCAAACTCACTGCAGCACTCCAGGATGAGCTCTTTACCTTGGCAAAAACAGCAAGGGACTTTTAACCTAGAGAACACTTGTCTCTTCACCAATCCTTGTTACTATGTTACCCCCAAAGCATGGGTCAACCCTCAGTGTGCACTTATCCCCTACCCCCCATTCTTTTATGATGCATCTCTTTCCCTGCTCTCTTTACCAGTAACGGAACTGTGGATCTCCCCACACTCTCACTGGAAGAACAAGCAGCCACACCGTATCCCAGGAGTCTTAAAGTTTCAAATTCTGTTGGTACTTTGCATATCAGTACTGGATCCCACTAACCTGTTCATTCCAAGGGGACCTTTTTGCCTTTGACTCCTCCACTATGAGGATCAAACCCCACACACCCCTCCCTGCCCTTTTCTCCCTGACACTGGAGACACCCCCCTTCTGGTCCCCACAGATCCCCTGGACCCCATGTAAACCGCCCCTGAATGTTTTGCATTGTTCATTATGTTTATTACTATTTCTCAGTGTTTATTATGACTATCCAGGTCCCCCGGGCCTAAATGAAAAACAAGGGTGATATGTGGGAACACAGGCTATTCTAATGGACGGCCACCAAGACAGTCTCAGGAGCTGGCACGCCACCCTGAGAGATAAGGTGAGCTGGAGTCCTTGGGAGCTGCTGCTGTGGGCCCCAAGGAAGCAAGCCACAACACTAAGGAGAAAGGGAAGGGAAGGGAGGGTGGAAAGAAATTATGTAACTTAAAAATATGTATATGCATGTCAATGAATGTTGAAAGCTTTTATAATATGTATTGGGGAAAAATAAAATTTCAATTAAAATGTACTAGAATTTTGTGTTATGACACCACAGCACTGATTTCACTGATTTCATCTCCTTTGATAGTTCCTTACATATCTCCTTTGCTACATAAAACCTTTACCCTCTTCCCACTATCTTAGTAGATTAAACTACAAAATTCTCTCTTTGTGGTTTCCTTTTTTCATCTTCATTCCTTCAAAATCACATCCACATTCATGATTTCAATTGTCATGTCTGTGAAGATCATACAAACATATATGTATATTTCTTCAACTGCTGCACAGAGAGAATTCTTAACCTGCAAAAACATATAATTACTTGAATGCTTCTGTGTTAGACTCTTCAAACTTAGCATGTCCCAAAAACAAATCATCCCATTTCCTCAATAATCCTCTTCACTCCACAATTTTGACATTTTTTATGGTGAAACCATCTTTATAGAATATAGATGTTCATCTTGGATTGGAGGTAGTTAGATGGTACACTGCTTAGTGTGTCAGGCATGGCATGAAGGAGACTTCTCTACCTGAGGACCAACCTGGCCTCCTTCTCTTGCTCTCTGTGTGTGATGCTGGTTAAGTCACTAAATCTTGTTTGTTTCATTTTCTCATCTGTAAAATGAAATGAAGCAAACCATTCTAGTAACTTTGCTAAGAAAATTCCAAATCAGGTCATAAATAGTTGGACACAACTAAAAATCAAATGAAAACAGCAAGAACAAGACTCATATTTTGAATCCAGGTCAATTCTGCTTTTGCAATTTCTTTCAAATAAAACATGTCTACCATATTCCATTCCCACTGCAACTGCCATAAAATATCTTTCCTCAATATCCCCTTAACCAGACAGCTATATTGGGCATCTCTGTCCACATCAATTGACTACTGGAGGCTGGGATACTCATACCTTACCAGTCTTCTTGGAATACTCCCATCTTGCCAGTCAAGAAACCTGGATCCTCATATTTCCACTGAACTCAAGACTTGCCAGAGGTCAATAATCAGTTAGAGAGTATTCATCCTACCTTGCCCAAGTCCTATACCCTCCCAAACTCACGAAACCCCTCCCACATATTCTATTCTGTGCTGGACTTGAAGGATGGTTTCTTCTCTATCCCCTTGGCTCCTCTTAGCTGCCCCCTCTTTGCATTTCAATGGAGAGACCCTGAGGGGATGTTTTTGGGCCAGTTGACTCAGATATTATTACCTCAGGGCTTTAAAAACTTTCCCAACCCTTTTTGGAGAAGCTATAGCCCTGGACCTGGCTCCCTTCCGTGGCTCACACCTGATTATCAACCTTCTTCAGTACATTGATAACATCCTCCTGGGAGCTGACATTCCAGGTGAATGTGAGACCAACACCCTTTCTCTCCTCTGCCTCTTTGCCAGGCTTGGGTACCAGGTTTTGGCGAAGAAAGCCCAGCTCTGCCTCTCAACAGTTAAGTATCTTGGCTTCAACATCTCAGGAGGTAAGTACTCCCTCTCCAATGCTTGCATTCAGCTTGTACTTCAAATCCCACGGCCAACTACCAAAAGGAAGCTACATGAATTCTCCAGAGCTGCTAGGTATTGTAGACTCTGGATTCTAGTTTCATGGAAATTGCCAAACTGCTTTATTTGGCCACTGGTAATGGGGACTCCCCTTTGAAATGGGGCCCTGAGGAAGAATCTGTGTTTCAGACTCTTAAGACTTCTTTGGTGTGAACTCTGGCTCTTGCCTTGTCTGACTTGGACCAGGCCGTTCCACCTTTTTGTTTCAGAGGGTCAGGGAGTGGCCAAGGAAGTGCTGGCACAGGACTTAGAGCCATGGAAGTGCCCAGGTGCTTATCTATCCAAAAGACTCAATCCTGTGGCCTCCGGGTGGCTTGCATGCCTCCGAACTGTCATGGTTATGGCCTTACTGGTCAAGGAGGCTGATAAGTTAGCATTCAGCCAAGCCTGGCCCATCACCACCCCACACCAGATCAAATCCTTTCTGACCAACCCTCTAGACCATTGGATTTCTAACTCTCTCATATCACCCAGTTCTTTTGGATCCCCAATGCATTACTCTCACTAAATCCACAGCTTTGAACCCAGCCACCCTCCTCCCAGATGACTCCGAGTAATGGCCCCAAGAAATGTCCCATCCATGATTGTAGTCCATTTCTCTCCACCTTAGCTTCCTCCTGCTCAGATCTCCATGACTTCCCCTACCCAGATGCTTTCTCCCTTTTCACAGATGGCAGCAGTTATGTTCTCAATGGCCAGAGAATGACAGGCCCAGATGTCATGACCTTGGACTCTGTGGTATGGTCCACTTCCCTGCCCTCAGGTACATCAGCTCAAAAAAGTCAAATTAATAGCTGTGGCTCAGCTGCTCTGTTGGAGAGAGGTGAAGGTCATCAACATCTCCATGGAGAGCAGGTACGCCTTCGCCACAGCTCATGTCCATACTGCCCTCTACCAAGAAATGGGAATGCTGACCTCTAGCAGGAAGGGGATTAAAAATAGGATAGAGATTTTAAACCTACTAGCAGCTTTGTGACTCCCTAAAAGAGTGGCTATTATCTACTGCCCTGGGCACCAGAAGCACATGAATCCTGATGCCCTGGGAAATCGGAAGGTGGATGAGGAAGCATGGAGGGTAACTGACTCCCCAGCATTGGAACTTCCCCTCCTCCCACCCAGAGACCTACTAGAAAAATCAGTATATACTGGAAAACAGATGGACTTGCATCAGCACCAAGGGACTGAAGAAATTCCATGGGGATGGCTGGTTTATTCTGGAAACCTTAAGTCAAGCATTAGTACAGGATCTGCATGCTAGCTCCCACCTGGGAAAGACCAAACTGATAGAGTTGGTGAACAGCCATTATGTGATTCCCTGAGTGAGAGACTTGGTGTCCTTCATATGCCAGCAATGCTTAACTTGCGCCAAAGTGAATGCCAATTTGAGCCCAAGACTCCCTGGAGGAAAGCGGTATTTGGGATAATTTCCAGGAGATGCTTGGGAAGTTAATTGTATGGACATGGGGACCAGGGCATGGGGTCACAGGTACTTTTTGGTTATGATAGACACATTCTCTGGGTGGGTTGACGCCTTTCCTTCCTGCATGGAGTGTGTCAAGTCCATCATCAAGGTATTGCTGAATGAGATCATTCCTTGATTGGATCTCCCCTGGAAGATTGGTTCTGACAAAGGTCCCGCCTTTGTCTCCAAGCTGGTGCAAGGTGTCTCAAATGTCACCTGATTAGTTTGGAAGCTTCACTGTGCATGTCACCCTCAGAGCTTGGGACAAGTGGATGAACAGGATTCTCATGGACTATATTTCCAAGTTGACTCTGGAGACTGAGGAAAACTGGCTAACCCTTTTACCCTTTGCTCTCTTCTGCACCTGGAATATGCCCTATAAGCTCTCTCTCTCTCTCCCTATGAAATCATGTTTGGGTGACTGACCCCTGTGGTACCCTCTTTGAGGCCTAACTTGTTGAAAACTATCAATGATCAATCTCTTGTAAGTTCCCTACAGGTCCTGGGGCAGGCGCTCACCTCTACCACTGCAAGGCTGTCCACCTTTCGGGCCTCCATTCCCTCAGAGTCTGACTAATCCTTCACTGTCCTATCAACCAGGAGAGTGGATGTAGATACTCAAGATTCCATCCTCAACACTGGAACCCTTCTGGGAGGGTCCCTACCAGATCATTCTGATAACACCTACTGCAGTCAAGGTCACAGAGAAAAGGACCTGGATTCACCTAGCCACACTTAAAAAGGCACACTCCAGTCATATTCCCCAGGGCAAATGATGGTGAGTCACCTCTCCCCCTGGCTCCTCTACTATGCAATTTATGCGCTCTGGATGGGGTCACTGACAGATGAATACACCTGGACACTCATCCGCTCCTGGGATGGGAAAGTGATCAGCACCAATGTCACTGGCACTCATCTGGCACTCATTTCCTCCCTTGGTTTCATTTTGATTTGTGACCAGTTCCCTTCTGTGGGGAAGTTGTGGGAAGTCCCCCAGTCCCAACAGAGTTATTCATTTGGATGTGAGGTTCTGGAGTGGGAGTGAGAGCTGAGACATACTGCTCACTATGTGTGTCTGGCCAGTGCTCCCTCCAGATGCAATGCTCCCAACCAGCTTCACTGTGCCTCCTGGGATGTATGTCACCATTGCCTCATGGCTGTTGAATAGGGGCACAGATCCACACCTTGGCTTCACCAGACCTGGTTTGGGAACACCCCCACCCCACTTACTCTGCCCCTGAGATGTGAAACCTAGCAGTAGCCTGGATCCTGAACAGGTTTGGCTGAAAATAGGGGAGAAATGGACCAATGTATGGGACTTGGGGCTCACTTGGGGGTCTACACCTATTCGTCTTAGGACCTGACCCAGGGGTACACTTCACCATCCAGAGGTTCCATCACCAGGAGGGCTGACCCATGGGACCTAACTGGATTTTGAACCTCCCTTCATCCAACAGAGCCAACTCCATTCATCACCCCCATCCACCCACCCCACAGTGGCCAGAAACACAGTCCTCGCATCCTAGAGACCCTAGATTCAGTGATTCAGTGTTCCTGCTTGCCAACCAGACCAATTCCAACCTGACTGAGGACTACTGGCTCTGCCTTGATCAGGCCACTCCTTACTATCTTGGGCTGGCTTTTAACCTCTCTTTATCTCTCTCACCTTTTCAAATGTTATTCCCAGAGCGAGCTCACACCTCCTGTTCCTAAGGCTTGCAACCCAAAATCACTCTAAGAGAATTTCAGGGGGTTGGCCTATGTGTTGTTTCAGCCTCATACAATAAGGCCACTTCCATCTATAGCCTTTGTCTCCAAGCTGGTGCAAGGTGTCTCAAATGTAATTTTGTACTGCCTCTCCGGTTATCTCACCTGCTACCCTCTTTATGGACTGGGACAGGTCAACGGACTAGGACAAGTCAACGACCTGTTGATGACCTTTGTTTGGAAAGCCCAAAATGGACTGCACTTTGCATACTCTTCAGAGTTAACTCTCTGCATCCATTCTCAGACCTTCACTCAGCCCCTTTCCCAGGAGGTGTGTATTATGGTCCAGCTTCTCCCTCAGGTTTACTTTTATTCAAGGGAAGGTGGCCACGAGCATCTAGAAATGGGGAGGAACATATCTTCATCTTCATCAAGGTTCCCATTTAAATCCCCCTTCTAGTGGGCCACAGCATTACTGGATCTACCATAGTCACTACCTCAACCTTGGTCCAGACTAACACTGCCTATAGCCAAGGACCACCCAGGTGGACAAGGATCTCAAATAGTTAGAAAATCAGATTACCTATCAGGAACACTCCCCTAATTCTCTAGCAGAGGTGACTCTCCAAAATTGCAGGGGCCTGGACCTCCTGTTCCTCCATCAAGGAGGATTGTGCATGGCCCTGGTTGAGGTCTGTTGTTTTTATGCCAACTACTCTGGCATAATCTGGGTCAGCATAGCCGTTGTTAAGCAAAGGATGGCCAACCACAAGGATTCTCACACATCATCTGCATGGTTTGTATCTATGTTCCCCTAGTCCCCATTATTAACTACTCTTGTGTCCTCTCTGGCTAACCTCCTCATTATCCTCCTTTTCCTCTTTACTTTGGGACCTTGCCTTATCAATTCCTTGCTCAGATATAACAATAATAGGGTCCTATCTGTATGCATGTTGGCCCTTCAATCCCACTATGGGCCCTACAAGCCTCTTTGTCAGGAAGTTGAATCAATGGTTTCAGTTGGTACATTAGAAGAGGAGGGAATGTTATGGTTGCCCCCTCAGGACCCTTGCCCTGAAACCTGCCTCCTTGGCCCAGCAGGAAAGGGCCTGTTATTTTCCACTGTAGCCCCCTGAAGTACTCCAGCATCCTGATTATGAAATCCTCTCTTTCCCCCCAACCCGACACCTGTAACTGCAATGAATGTGCTGCCATATCAATTTCCTGCTTGGCTCTGTCTCCTGCACATGTGGTTCCCCCTTTCTTCACCTGGGTGGAAAGCCCCTAGATAAAGTATTAATTTAGGTAAGAAGTAAAGAAAGATGTAGTTTTTCAGTATATAAGCTTGCCTATGCATGTATTGATTTGCTATTGTCTTGGATGCTTCCAGACAATCAGTCCTCAATTCGAGTAATTAAAGTCTCCTAGATTCTGATTGACTTGTCTAAATTCTTGCAGCCACAACAAGGTAAAAATAAGTACATTCGAATACTGTGATTTTAATCAAATTTTCCATGTATTACTATTAAGCAGCAGGAGAACCTCATAAAGAATAATTACTTAAAGCATTTTAACATGCATGGAACATGGCTGCATGTTTTTCCTCATTTTATTTATTAACAAATGAATTTCTTTGTTCATGTAAACCCATAAACAAGAAAAAATTCTATATTTAAGTAGTCCATTTTTCCACAATTTTATATTTTTCAGTGACCCCTTGACTTAAAATGGCAAGGCATACTTTTATTTTACCATCAAGAACTATCACATGAAGGTGCACAGCATGTCCTGTCATGAGTTACTAGATTCAGAAAGTCATAGATACAAATTAGACTGCATATTTCACCTATATCCAAATGGGAATACTGATTTGATATGAGTGTATTCTAGCATCTGACAATACTGATTTTTAGTCAATATCACAAGCTAGGCAACAGACTCAGAATGTTTCCTACTGAGCATTGTGATCAATAGCTCACTGCAGAGGGGACCACTAGAGTTGGATTTTCTTGTCTTTTCATCATGCAGTTTCCTGCCTGCAGGCGCCAGCCTGCTCACTCCCTTTTCTAGCTGTGACTTTAATAAGCATCCAGGAAACTAGCCAAGCATAGCAGGGCTGCACTGATTCTCCAGTCTGAGTTACTCTACATATCAAACAGAATAGCAGAGCTCATGGCTTTAAAAGGAGCCATACAGTAGAGATGAAGAGGATGAGAGCAACTAAAAGGCAAAATACAATTGACTTTTTTTCATTTCTTTCATGTGAATCTTTCAGGCATCATTTCATTAACTGAAAAATAAAATAAAAGTAGTTTATTTAGCACATAGTGTGGGTACACAGGCTATTCTAACAGCCATGACACAAATCATCTCCAAGTAAACCACCACCTGGACAGTCTCAGGATCTGGCTTGCCACCCTGAGAGATAAGGTGAGCCAGAGTTCTTGGGAGCTGGACATTCTGCCCCACTGACCAAGGGCAGTAGACACAGCTGTGCCTTATCATCTCCTCCCTAATGTACCCCCCCATCCTGTAATGCAAGAAGCTGGACATACACACTGCTTGCATCCCCCAAATTACCTCATTATTGTTTGTTCTACCCCGGAAGACCTAACAGTATATATGTAATAGCTAAGCAATAATAAAATTGAGCTGGAGGTATAAGGCAGTAATGGCTTGACTCCTTATTCTCAGCGCCCCTCCTGGAGGGAGGTCGCTGCTGTGGGCCCCAAGGAAGCAAGCCACAACAAATGGTGTCGAAATCCAGGATCCTCCTCTGAAGGGCTCTTCAGACTCGCACTCCTCCTTGCTGGCCTAGGTAAGTGCCCCATTCGGGGTCTCTCGATGCCCCACTCCACCCCAGGGGCCCCACGGCTATTAGAGCCCCCTGTAGTCCTTTATCCTAATGGGGAATCTTCCCCCTTCTTCCCAAGATATGCAAGTACAGATTCTTAAACAACTCCTAAGTTCCTGTTGCCTGAAATGCACTGAAAAAGAATGTAAGATAACACTCCAGGTGGTTTTGGCTTTGGCCCCCTGGATTGAAGCTGGCCACATCCTGGATCCTGATGTTTGGGGGCGTGTTTTGACACTTGCCTTCAGAGCTGAGGTCCCGTGGTGACTTTTCTCCCCCACTGCCCTTCTATCCTATTGTCACTGCAATACATGCCTGCCTTTCAGGGAGAGAGGAAAAACCTCAAGATATTTTACAGGCAGCCCCCCCCCAAAGCTTCCTCATCTCTACCCTGAATTGCCTCGGGGAGATGACTGGATCCAGCTCCCCCAACACTCTCCCCCAGAGCCACCCTGGATACACAGTAAAATCCCTGACAAGCCCATTTATGATAACCCCTGGGCCCTGAAACATCAAGATGCTTCCCCTGCCCCCCTCAGCCTACTAATGACTTCACGGAAGCCTGACAGATGAGAGATTCCTGCTGGGGTGCATTTTACCCCAAGCCAGAACCTTTCGCTGCAGGCTTTCCCAGTTAAGGTTAACCCTACCCCACAAAGACCCTTTAAGTGGTATCCCACAGATGCTAAGTTCCTGGAAAGAATGAGGAAGGTCCCCAGGGAGGAAGGCCTTAATAACCCCTACTTGCAAAGCATGTTAGACACTTGGAGCATTGATCTTAATTGCCCAGGGGACTATAAACAACTCATGTGGACCCTTTTAACCCCTGGGGACTTTCTCATGTGGAATGCAGCTTTTTATGATGAATGTGAACAACAGGCTGAGCGCAATAGTCATACTGGCATCCAGCTAACCTTTAACATGCTAGCAGGGGAAGGGACCTTTAGTACTACGAACATCCAGTCCCAGGGCCCCCCCCAGTACTTTGATCAGGTCAGACTCTGTGCACTACAGGCTTGGCGTCGCACACCACGATCAGGCTCTTCTAAAGATCCCTTGCACAAACTCATCCAAGGACCGACAGAGCCCTTTTCCGATTTCGTTGCTCGGGTCCAAGAGGCTGTTAAATTTAAAGTCACTCACACAGGAGCAGCCAATGCCCTTACTAAAGAGCTCATTAAGGAAGGCTGCTCCCAGGAATGCTGGAGGCTGATTGATCTTTCTAAATCCACTCACATAGAAGATTGGGTTTTATTTTGCCGGGACGTGGGGTCTATGACCCATCAAGCCTCCACCCGAGCCCCAGCCCTAGAGACCTTGCAGATACAAGTTCAGAGTACAAAGACAGGGAACCAAGACAGGAAATGTTATGCATGTGGGGGAACGGGCCACCTAGCATGAGAATGTGCTAATCAGCAGCACCAATTCCCTGGTGCTGCCCCCAATCATGGGCCCCAGCCCTCACAGACAAGGAAGCCACGGACACCCTGCCCCAAATGTAATAGAGGCTTTCACTGGGCTAAAGACAGTCATTTGGATCTCGCTCCCCCTCTTCCTTCCCCCTCAGGAAATGGGATGTGGGGCAACCCTCAGCCCTACACCTCAGAGGGCACGACATCCTCTGGACAGCACCCAGTCAACTTGGGCAGCCAAGAATGTCCCTAAAATTGGCCAGGTCAGTCTGGACTGGGGTCATTGACACAGGAGCTGACACCACCATTATCTCTGCCGATCAGGCCCCCAGTGAATGGCCCACTGGAAAAAGACCCACCATCATGGAGGTCTGTGGGGAAACATCCACTTGGATGCTATCCCGAGACCTCCGATGGGAGGACTGGGAAGGTCATTCAAGATCCATCTGACCCCTCCTGGTACCAGGTGCTCCCATGTACTTTGGGGAAGGGACCTCCAGAAACAGATGGGTCTCCACATATCCACTGATGTCTCTACTGTACACCCCCAATTCTAGAGGCCACTGCTCCACTCCTGCCATCCTTCCCTCCTTGCCCCCCCTACCCCAATGCAATGGAAGGATGAGACCCCCTTATAGATGGATCAGTGGCCTTTACCTACTATTAAATTGACTGCTTTCTGCTCCCTTGTCTAGGAGCAGCTTTCCTTGGGACACATTGTTCATTCCACCAGTCCCTGGAACTCCCCGAGTTTTGTTATCCCAAAAAAGACACCAGGAAAATAACGTCTCTTACATGACTTCTGGGGACCCAACAGCCGGCTTGTTCCCATAGGCCCATTACAGCCAGGTCTCCCTCACCCATCGGCTATACCCCAAAACCAACCCATTTTTGTAATAGACACTAAAGACTGCTTTTGCAGCATTCCCCTGCATCCTCAGGATGCTCCCACTTTGCTTTTTCCATTGGGGCTACAAACTATGAATCTCCAAATGACTGTTTTCATTGGGTGGTTCTGCCTCAGGGCATGACAAATAGCCCCACCCTTTGTCAGACTTACTTGCTTCAGCCCTCAAACCCATCTGTACCTACCCTCATCTAATCTGCATCCACTACATGGAAGATATATTATTGTCCCACCCCTCTCAGGCCACCCTTAAGATGATAGAGGCCTGGATTATAGACAGCCTTTCTAATTTTGGCCTGAACATGGCTCCAGATAAGATTCAGAGGCACCCCCTATTTACCTACCTGGGCTTTATAGTGCATTCTTCCTAGGCCCTCTTAGGCTGGCCAGTCATTACCATTTCAAAGACCCTCACTCTTACTTCCCTTCAGAAGATTTGCAGGAACATTAACTGGCTTCGCCCCTCCCTGCCTGTCTCCACTAAAGACTTGCAGCCTCTCTTCAACTGCCTTAGAGGCTCCCCTGATCCCTCTAGCCCCTGTGCACTAACCAGAGAGGCTGCGGCAGCCATTGACAAAGTTAACTCAGCTTTACGCCTAGCTACCATCTCTCAAAGGGACCCTCACAAACCCTTCTCCCTGAATGTCTTTCTACACGTTGCCCTACTCTGGCAGAGTGCACCCCTGCTTTGGGTACACCTATCATGGTCCTCCCTTTCCCATATAGCCTCACTGGTGTTGTCCTTGGCTCATTTCATCCTAAAGGGTCAGAAGGCTGCCAAAGTTCATTTCGGAACTGATCCTGACGAACTTGTCTTCTCCATACCCCTTCACCATATCCTTCACTGCTTTTCTGACTCCCCTGATCTCACCTTGGCACTCCTGGGCTTTGCGGAGTCTGTTGGTAACCATTACCCACCCTCCCCTCTCCTCAAGGGGATTTCAGCATTCCCTGTCAGCACACTCCCCTTCTCATTTCCCTCCCCTCAACCCATTCCACAGGCTTATGTAGCCTTTACAGATGCAAACAGAAAGCACCTGGGCTATGTCATCTACAAAAATGGCTCTGTTTTGTTCACTCATAAGAGCACTCACACCCAGTCTGTGCAATGGGTAGAACTGCAAGCCCTAGCCTTGGTCCTTGCCTGCTTCCCCTCCGATCCCATCAACATTTTCAATGACAGTGCTTATGCTGTGCAGATGCTTTCTAGCCTACCCTTTGCATCCTTGCCCCCAGAAGAGGCCGACCTCATCTCCACTCTGATGCATTCCTGACAGTCACTTCTACACAGCAGAGCAGCACCATGTTTCCTGTTGGGGGCGGGGGGAAGAGGCTTGGGGGTCGATTAGAGGGGGAAACATAATCACCTTATAAGGGAATGTTACAGAACTCGGCCCCTCATTGAGTAAGAGTTCATGGGAGGGAGGACAGAGGGGATAAAAGTGTCTGCTGAGAGGTGGGGGGGAGCGGGATGTGATCACAGAAGAATAAAGACTCATTACCCACCTCAGGCGCTCTGTCTGGTTCTTCCCCCATCAAAGAGTGGGGGCCGGAGGTACCCCGAAGACTCATCACGCGTTGGACTGGTGAGTAAGAGGACGGACTAGCATAAAGAAGCCGGCGTTGTGAATAAAAACCCGGCAGGTTATAATATTTTTGGCTCCTCCAGAGTCACTGGAAGAAAAAGAACTATTGGGAATGCTAATATAGATAAAGTCAGAATAGCCTTGATAGAGATGGGAGTCTGCCAAAACTTGAACAGAGATTATTGAGTTATGTATTTTTAATCAGGCTTTATAATTGATAAAAGAATTTGCCAACATTTATATTTTGAAAAAAGAAAATGAATTAAGGTAATTTTGAATATAAGTTTCGGAATTTATAAGATTATTAAGAGAACTATAAAGAAAATCTTGTAAGCATAAAAATTTTTAGAAGCATCTTGTCTTAAGAATTTTTTTATTTCAAAGTTATATGGAATAAAAGGAATATACTTTAAGTTGAAAATGTAATTATGTATAATTAGTGAACTGTATAAGAACAGATTCAAACAACTTTTTGAAAATTTAAAATTTTGTTGAAATAATAAAATATGAATGAATTACAGTGTCATACATTGCATTGGTAAAGATTTGATATAAGAAAATTAGAAATTCTTGTCAACAGATTTTATCTCTCAAGGTCTTTTTTTTAAGATGTTTTTGGAAGGCAATGGGGTTAAGTGACTTGCCCAAGGCCACATGGCTAGGTCATTATTAAGTGTCTGAGGTCAGATTTGAACCCAGGTACTCCTGACTCCAAGGCTGGTGCTCTATCCACTGCGCCACCTAGCCACCCCTCAAACTTTTTTTAATGCAAAGAGTTTGTGAAAAGTTTTTCCATCTCATGTTCATGAAAGTGCATCTATTAAAAATTATATATGAATTTTCTAACACTGACCATGTTAAAAAATTTACATTGGGTTTTTTGAAATTAATATATATTTAAAACTAAATTCACAGAGAATCTTATTTTCTTTTTGAAAATAAGAGTGTATTTTGAATAAGAGGAAAATTATCTGATAATAATGAGATAAGTAAGAAATTTGTGTGCAAAAGATATTCAGAACTAAGGTTAAATTTAATAGAACTTGTGTTGTTTTTACTTTAAGAGAATGGAATGTCAGCCTGGGAATCTTAGATTAAGAGTTAATAATGTCTAAGCCCATAATTAATAATTGAATTGCTTTGTAGAGATAATGAGGGACAATATCAGAAGTTATGATCCTGTGGGTTCCCTGAATTTTTTTTTTAGGTTTTTGCAAGGCAAATGGGGTTAAGTGACTTGCCCAAGGCCACACATCTGGGTAATTATTAAGTGTCTGAGACTGGATATGAACCCAGGTACTCCTGACTCCAGGACCGGTGCTTTATCCACTATGCCACCTAGCCACCCCCTCCCTGAAATTTTTAAATAATGTAATGGACTTTATTCTAAGGTTCAAGTATATTGCTATAATAGAAAAGAAATTATATACTCCTTTTACATCTGTACAAAAGAAATTATATGCTATATTATTGGTCTTAAGAGAATGGTCACAATTCCTTAATATTTTTACAGATAAGTATGATTATCATGTCATCAGATGCATAGTAGCAGCCTTTATTAATCATAACACTGATGTAGTATTATATCACCTCTTTAAAAAATTACTAAAAGTTTTTAGAAATGGATATAATTCTTTATTTTATTGAACATATAAAATCCCATCCTGTATTACCTGGACTGTAAATACATACATATAGATAGATAGATAGATAGATAGATAGATAGATATAGATATAGATATAGATAGATACATATATCTATATATGTGTGTGTGTGTGTGTGTAATATAGCATATATATGTATATAAAGCTAATCAAAGGACCAATAAATTAACCCTTTCACTCTTTATAAGCTTAGTAGAAACATAAGCTAAATTTTTTAAAAAATATTTCATCAGAATGCCTTTTTATTAAGAATCTAAAATCACCCGAGAGCAAGCTAGTAATATAGTAATAGCCTGTCTACAATGGGGTATTTACCTACCCCTCCAAATTATTTTAAGAATGCTAGAGTCCAGGTTCATAGTGAGTTATGGCAGATGGATATGACTCATTATGCACATTTTGGAAAAATGAAATCTATTCATGTTACTATAGCTACATTTAATTTATATACCATGGCAACAGAAAAAAGTTCAGAGGCTATTTGTGGTGTGATTGATAATTAATTCCATTGTTTTGCAGGGATACCAAAATCTATAAAGACAGATAATGGCCCTGGATATAGTTCTATGGAATTTAAGCAATTCTTTCTATATTATAATATAAAACATATTACTGGCATTCATTATTATCCCATTGGTCTAGCCTATAGTTGAGAGGAAAAATAGGTCATTAAAAATGTTACCACATAAACAGAAAAGAGGGAATGTGGGGAAACAGATACCAGATTAAGCCTAAATAAAGCTTTCTAATTCATTAATTATTTGACTTGGATGATAAGAATAAAACCTTGCCTGAAAAACACTTTGGTTTCAAAATTACCATAGATAGCATAATGATGCAAAAGATGGACATTGGAAAGGACTTGATCAATTACTAACCTGGGGTTGAGGCTATGCTTTTGTTCTGTCCACAGATGGAGAAACTGTCTGGATATCAGAAAGAAATCAAACCATGTAGACCAGATGATCAAGTTATACAGAAAATGAATAACTTACAATTAAGAAATCAATAAAGAAAGCATAAGAGGAGAAAGAAGAACAGAGCATGCAAAAAGGAAAGCACAAAATGGATGATTGGAATAACTTGTGATGCTTATGTTAATCATGAACAATTTGGGTACTGCAAAAGGAACTGAATATTAGACTTATGTGCACAGCCTTCCATGGGTAAGAACTATACTATGGAGAGAAAAACATGAGTGAAGTTATTTTGATGGGGGAAGCTGAAAATTTATTTGGGATATAAAAAAGTGACTATTGGAAATATCAAAGAAAAGATGCTAAGAAGCTTGGTATAATTTTCCTGGATTAAATAATATTAATACTTGATATAGAGGAATTTATGTTCATTACTAAGAAAAAAGAGGGTAAATAATATTAATTGCTACAATTGCATTATCAGAACATGTGCATGTAAAGAAGTGATGAATAAGGAAAAGATAGAAGCAAAATTTACTCAAGAATTGTCATAAAATGTTACTAGAACACTTAAGGCTCAGAAGTAGACTTTATGAAAAATCTTTATCATTTGATTAATGCATTACAAACTTTTGTAATGAACAATTTGTATTAGGGAAGAATATATAGATTTGAGCAAAAAATTGTATGATTGGTTGAATCTTCCACCTGTAATTGGTATATGGTTACCTGGTATTATTTCTGTTTTCAGCTTTGTTGTAATTATGATGTTTATCATTTGTTGATTGCCTCTCATTTTTAAAACTAACTTTGCTCAATATAAGAGTATAGGTTTCACATTCAAGATGTTAAAAAACAAAGTATGGTACAAATCCAGCACTTATCATGTTTTTGGTGAATTAATTCTTGTTGTGGCTTGCTTCACCTTGGGGCCCACAGAGACAACCTCCCTCCCAGAGGGGGAGCTGAGAATAAGTAGTCAAGTCACTACTCCCTTATGCCTCCAGCTCAATTTTATTACTGCTTAGCTACTACATATATACTGTTAGGTCTCCTGTGGTAGAACAAAGAATAATTGAGGGAATGGGGGTGAACAAGTGGTGTGTGCGTGCAGCATCTTGCATTACAGGATAAGGGGGTATGTTGGGGAGGAGGTGGTAAAACACAGCTGTGTCTAGTGCCCTTGGTCTGTGGGCTGGAATGTCCAGCTCCCAAGGACTCTGGTGCATCTTATCTCTCAGGGTGGCATGCCAGCTCCTGAGACTGTCTAGGTGGCAATTTACTTGGAAATGATTTGTGTCATGGCTGTTAGAATAGCCTGTGTTCCCACAGATTCTATGACAGGCGAACCTTCCATTGGGAAGGTTTAAGAAATGTATTAGTTATTTTGAAGTTGGAGTTATTATGCTTACATCTCTTATAGCCTCATATGTATCACTTGCCCTGTTTATATCTTATGTACATCCAACCCTCTTCGAGCATTGGACCCAGAGTATTATGGAATTATGTATTATATTGATTCTCTTTATGCTTCTCTTTTGTTGTTTATCAAGTTTCTTCAAAGTATTTTTTTTTCTGTTACCAAAGCCACTATATATGCTATCAATAGAATTCAGGATCATGTTACCCAGGTTGAGCATCAGGTTGGACAATTGTGAGTTTGTTGTGTAAACAGGAAAGAGGGAAGTGTTACAGGCTACTCAAATGAGTTTGGGATGAGAGGTCAGTTATGGACAAATAACCTAATCTTTAGTGACCCTTGAGTTGAAAGTTCCCATGGAACACTGATTTGATAACACAACTGCATCATTCCTGGCCTCATTTGTTGATAAGCTCTGTTCCTGTATTTCTTGACCTCGGTTGCATCCTGCTGGGTTAAATCCTGCTGAAAACAAACAAACATCTTTGTTTTTATTCTGTATGCTAATTGTGTGGCTTTCTTCTATAAGAACTGTTTAATGTTTTTCAATAAGCCAGTTCTGCCAGTTATCCTGTTGGTATTCCCTATCACAGTGTACGTGTGTTTCTCTTTCTTTCCTGAGCTGAATGGATCCCCTGCTGGTCAGGGGATTGCAACATCTATAGTGCCTTTAAAGAAGATGTGGTTTCCTTCCTTCTTCCTTTTAATGAGATCTACTTTTTGCTTTTGCTTTATCTAAGATCAGGATGACTAGCCCTGATTTTTTTTTTTTACTTCAGCTGAAGCACAATATATTTTGCTCCCGCCATTTGCTTTTACCCTGTGTGTATCTTTCAAATACATTTCTTGTAAACAACATATTGTAGGATTCTGGGTTTGGGGGCATTCAGCTAGGCATTTTTGTTTTATGGAAGAGTTCAGTCTATTCACATTTGTGGTTAAGATTGTTAATTCTGTATTTTCTTTCATGCTATCCTTCCCCATTTATATTTTTCTGTTAACTTTCCTCTTATTCTTCATCACCAAACTTTTCTCCCTTTCCCCTTTACTTTCTTTTAAATTCTAACTGTCACCTTATTTTCATGTATACCTTTACCTTCTCTTTTAGTGGACCCTTCTTACTTTTTTTTCCCCTTCTTTTCCCTAAAGTGGGAAAGATTTTTAAAGTGGGAATGTATCTTTTTCACCTCTCTGAGCAAACCTATTGAATAGTATTTACCTAGTGTTCACAACCTCCCTTCTTTCCTTCCACTATAATAGTACTTTTTGCCTCTTTACCTGGTGTTATTTATCAATAGAAGTGCTTTCAGTCATGCATTACCAATCAAAGTGCCATCAATCAAAGGCTGATTAATTGATTGCTTGGTTACTTGATAAACTCCAAGTACTGTCAATCAAAATACAATTACGAATTTGTTGATTGAATGCTTGATTGTTTGATACACAGCATTGTCTCATTGTTACTAATTACCCTCGCCTTTTCTGTCTCATTGGAATTACACTTCTCATTAAAAAATATATATAAAAAGAAATACACTTCTCAAGAATCATGAATCACATCAAATTCTAATCATTTTATACCTTTATCCCCTTTTCAGTAATCCTCCAAGGACACACAACCCTCATAAGCCAAGCCTGTAGAGTCAAATCATTTCATGAACCATTTGTACCCCACTCCTCCCATGCTCCCCCCTTTTATTTCCTCAACTATGGTAATTAAACCCTTGTTTCCTGAAATATGGATTATGCTCCACTCTTCTATGTATGCTCACATCCTCTGCCCCTAAAGTCATTTATGATTTAATTAACTATAGAGTTACTAAGTACTTTAAGTAATGGGACACTCTGAAGGTTACTCTAATGAACTTTACACTTAATTGTAAGGTATGGGAGATACTAGCTCGGGACCATCCAGCACAGGATGTCCTTAGTAGAGAAATGGTAAGCTTTATGAGTGAGACAGGATTAAATTAGGTCAAAGGAAATTGGGACACATACATTTATAGTAAACACCCCAGCTTTTCATCTGGGCTTTTTGTCTCAAACATAGTGATATCCTCTTGTAGAGTGGAAAGTCAAAAACCAACCATACCCATATCCTCTAAATCCAATCATTTCAGTTATATTCAACTATCTTAAGAGAAATGCAATTCTCAAGAGTTACAAATGTAAATCTTATAGGGTTTTCTACAATTTGATGGTCTTAATTAACATTTGTTTTGTTTTTTTTTCTACCCCTTTTCATTTGCCTTTTTATGCTTCTCTTGAGTCATGTGTTTGGTGATATAATTTTCTGTTCAGTTCTGGTCTTCTCATCAGAAAATTTTGGAAGTCCTCTGTTTCATTGAATATGCATTTTTTTCCCTCTGACAGAATGAGCTGAATTTTGCAGGGTAGTAAATCCTTGGTTGTAATCTAAATTCCTTTGCTCTCCAATATGTGGTATTCTAGTTTCTCCAATCCTTCATTATTAAAGTTTATAAGGCCTGTGTAAGTATGATTGTGTTTTCTTTTTATTTAAATTGTTTCTTTTTTTGCTGCCTGCAGTATTTTCTCCTTTATTTAAGATTTCTAGATTTTGGCTATGTTAGCCCTTGGAGTTTTATCCTGTGATTTCTTTCTAGAAGAATTCTGTGTATTTTTTCAAATGGTATTTTTTCTTCTTGCTCTAACAGATTTAGATAGTTTTCCTGGATAATTTCCTGAAAGATGGTTTCTAGGTTCTTATTTTGATCTTGATTTTCTTGTAGTCCAATAATTTGTAAATTATCTATCCTGGATCTATTTTCCAGGTTGTTTGCTTTTCCTAAAAGGAACTTTATGCTTCTTTTAATTTTTTCAACCTTTTAACTTGTTTGATGGAATCATGTGGTCTTATAGATTCCTTGATTTCTATCTGTCCAATTCTAATTTTTAGGATTTTATTTTCTCCAATTAGTTTTTGTGCTTCCTTTTCTAGTTGATTATTTTTGCTCTTTGCTAAGTTACATTCCTTTTCCAGTAGGTTATTTTACTTTTAAAGGAGTCAACTCCTTTGGTCAATTTTTCATAATTTTCCTGCAGGATTCATTTCTTTTTTCCATTTTTCTTCTTCCTTTCTTCTTTGATTTTTGAATTCCTTTTTAAGCAATTCAGTGAGCTTTTGAATTTTAGTCCAATTTATTTTGAGACGTTTCCTCTAATTTTTCACTGCTTTCTTCTTTTCAAGATGGCATTGTAAGGATCTTTATCTGCATAGTAGCTTTCTAGAATGACTGCTCTTTAACATTTTTATTCATCTTTATTGCTTGAGCTCTGTTCCTGGGGTATAGGGAGTATAGATTATCCATGATGTCTACTATTGAAAACTTCTTTGTGCTTTCTCCTTTTTTATTGGTGGGATCTGTAGTTTGTATAGGCAAAAACTGATAACAAGAGAAATCAATTAAAAATGCTATATGAGAGATATACAAGAGTTAGAATGGGGCTCCAGAGGTATGACTTCCTTCTCCTTGAAAGTCTTATAAAAATATTTTTGATTAAATACCATTCTATTTTGGAAAAAGATTTTTGGTCAGCTACAGGTTGGACTAAATGGTCTCTGAGATCTCTTTCACTTGGAGACTGTATTCTCTGTATTCTCATGTCTTAGATCCTGGTCATCATTCTATCTAAATAATGAAAGAGAACAGGCCATCAAAATTCAAAATAGTTTAGCAAATGTTGACAATCACATCATAACTTCTAATAACAAGAGACTTAATTTAATCTTTTATTCTTTAAAGAAATAAAATCTAAAAGTTTAGAAATTAATCAAGGATGAAACATAATTGAAAGAGTATTGAGCTGGAAGCCTAAATATCTGAACTCTACCTAGGCTTACCTCTTTGACAAACTAATATTTTGATGTAAAGAAAATCATTTTAGTTCTCTGCCACAGTTTTTCATGCATGAAAATTCAAAATAAGAAAGTGTTTCCCTTTAGGTCCTTCTCATATATTATGCAATCTTTATTGAACTTCAGTTTTATATCTTTTAGGGAATTTTTCGTTAATATTATCTCTTACCAGTGCACCTTCCTCTTGTATCCTCCAATAGGAGTTTCATTAACCTTTCCTACTCAATTTTTATACTAGCAACAAATCAATTGGAGAAACTAAGTTTTATATTGCATTGTGAAAACAATTCCAGGTTTGAAAGTGTCAAATCTTCAGAAGAAATCTCTTTGCAGAATTTTCTCATGGTTATTTCATATTTTTTTTTGATGTTTTAGAAAGGACTACCTCTGGAAGTGTAATTTAATTCTGTATTGATATTGTGAGAAGTAACCTCTATAAGGAGTCTTCCAATGTCATTGTTGGCTTCCATTTTAGATGAAGAATGAATTGATACCTTGGGGACAGGAGAATCCTGAAAGACTTACTGACTGAAATGTCTTCTCTATGCAGGAACAGAAGCAGAAATTCAAGAGAAAGTTTAGGAAACCAGGACAAGGATCAGTTCCTTTCCTAGCATGATTAATAAAAAAGCCTGGGATTAGGCATCAAGAGACTTGAAAACTAGTTATAGCTCTACTTCTAATTGCATTTATCTAGGTAGGTTAATGAGGGCCTAAGATTAGATGACCTCCAAGATTGTTTGAAATTACATAAAAAATGTATGCATTGTGATAATTCCCTAGAGGGTATCAGTAAATCTTACTTATGTTCTCTTATTTATCAATCTTAAAATAACAACAAAGAAATTAATTTCTTGTTTTTGTTCAATAAGTTAATTTTCATTGTGAGTAATCGAACAATTTGTATAATTGAACCATCAACTCTGATGGCAGAGAGGCAGTATGGTGTAGTCAACTGGGAACTATCATTGGAGCTAGTAATACCAGGTTTCTAAAACTGTTTGTGAGATTTATTGACTGTGTAAAAAACAGTGAATCACTGAAATTTCCATAACCCTGGATAACTCCTTAAATCTGAAAGCTAAAGCTGAGTTGCTGAGGTCCCATAATAGGGATTTCACTATGTCAACCTAATCAAAGATCTGAGAAAAGACAAAAACAATAGCAAAAATATGAATAATGGATAACTAAATAGATACATCATATGGTCACCTATATAGACTTGGATATGAATCTAGATCATTAAATCTAGTCTCTATATTTTGCAAAGGAGGGAATAGAAGATGGATAGATAGATTTATAGATAGATAACATGTATTTATTTCTCTTTTAGTCATTTTATACTTTCCTCACATCATTTCATCATGTCCTCATTAAAACTCTGCAAGTAGATAATCCATTTTATAAATGAGAACACTAAACTATGCAGAATTTGAATATCATTGTTACATGACTGATGAATAGTTGACCCAGTTTTTACTCCAGTCCATCTGATTTTGTGGTTGGACATCTTTACACTATGCCATGATGACTCCCAAATTAGCACACACTGATTAGCAAGTAGTAAACTGTTAAGCATCTTGAGGGGCCAGAATACAGAGTCATAGGGCCTCAAAATTTTAGTGGAGTCAAGAGGCTCTAGTAATTATTACATATTTTTGGACAAGTAGTCCATGATTACCTGGGGAAAGAAGAGTAAGGAAAAACACTGAAGTATGTTGTTGAGGGCAGGTAGGTAGCACAGTGGAGAGAACAACAGCCCTAAAGTCAGGAGGACCTGAATTGAAATTTGGCCTCAGAAACTTAATATAATTACCTAGTTGTGTGACTTTTGGAAAGTCACTTAACCTCATTGCCTTGCAAAAAGCAAAAAAAAAAAAACACAAGTATGTTGTTGAGAGCAGATATATAGCAAGAAATCTTGGTGGCCATGGGGATATATGAAGGTATTATACAATTCAGGAATGAATAATTAAAATATATCAAAAATGTAAAAGGAAGCTTTCTTGGGAAGAGGTAGAGAAAATTATGAATTGTTTATTTTGTTATTATTTATGGAATTTTTAGACTTGAAATATTTTTATATATTATATCATAATAATCTTATCTGATAAAGAGTATAGTTATTATTTCCATTTTACAGATAAAGAAATTAAGACTGATGGAGATTAAGTGGTGAAAAATATTAGATGCTATAAAAAGTCCTATATTTGAAGTCAGAGAATCTAGGTTTCTATGCCAGGTTTGAAACTTTGGAATAGTAATTTGATAACTCTTCAATTTTAAAATGAGGGAGTTGAAGACAGTCTCTAAGATATATTCCAGCTGTCCTATTAGGACTTCTCCATTGTGCATTATATAAAAGATTTGACTTTTTTCCTCTAACTATAATTAAAAACAAAACAAAACAAAAAATAATCACTAAACACTTCCTTTTGGTCAGTACTGATTTCTGGCAGTAGAGATGCCTTGGATTTTTATTTGATATACCTTTATTTTTCTCTCCAAATGACTGCTATTTCTCAGAATCATACTGTCTATCCTATCTCTCTCTCTCTCTCTCTCCTCAAAGCAGTAAGGTGTGTATACATATACATATATGTATATATATATATATATATATATATATATATATATATATATATATTCTCCAAATCCATATTGTTAGGCTGGTTCAATAAGATCTTTCACTTTGGAAAACCCCTCACTTGCCTTATCTACTCACTCACTTATTGGATCTGGACTTATCCCATCCTTCAAAAGTACTAATGTATTGTACGAGTAATAGCTATGATAATTGAATAAGTTTTTCATAAGGAGTCAGAGGAGTGTATTATAAATCTAATTTTGTTATTTCCTGTTTTGTGTGTATATATATATATATACACATATATATATCACCTTTTAAGGAGGCCTTAATTTTTTTTTTTTGCTATAAAATATGTGGATTAGAAAAGATGAATTCTAAGTGGATTTTTTGCTTGTTTTGTTTTAGTTTAACTTCTATGCTGTTGTGGCTTGCTTCCTTGAGGCCAACAGCGGCAACTTCCCTCCAGGAGGGGAGCTGAGAATAAGGAGTCAAGCCACTACTGCCTTATGCCTCCAGCTCAATTTTATTATTGCTTAGCTATTACATATATACTGTTAACTCTTCAGTGGTAGAACAAAGAATAATGAGGTAATTTTGGGGGGTGTCCAAGCAGTGTGTACGTGCAGCTTCTTGCATTACAGGATAGGGGGGTATGTTAGGGAGGAGATGATAAGGCACCTCTGTGTCTAGTGCCCTTGGTCAGTGGGGCAGAATGTCCCAAGTCCCAATTCCCAAGGACTCTGGCTCCCAAGGAGTCTGGCTCACCTTATCTCTCAGGGAGGCAAGCCAGCTCCTGAGACTGTCCAGGTGGCAGTTTACTTGGAGATGATTTGTGTCATGGCTGTTAGAATAGCCTGTGTACCCACATCTCCCCCCATTTTTCATTTAGGACCCAGAGGGCCTGGATAGTCACGGCAGAGCCAACAAGGGCTTTTGCAGCTCTGCGCTGGTCAATCAAAGAACAGAGGAGGAGAAATAGACAAATAAGAATGTGAACCCCAAGAATAATTTTAGTTGGGGAAGTCCAGCTAAAAAAAATCATGCAAGAGCATGTCTATGGAATCACTATCTAGTCGTTGTCAGATGACTGTGTCATTGAGGTCCAGGACCTTATATGTCATGTTGGCAATCAGGGATTGCAAGTGGGAGTCCCACTGGGAGGAAAGCTGCCTATTGAGGAGAGTTTGAGCATGGGAAAAGATTTTTTTTTTTACAAGGAATAGTGTCACACAAAAGGAAGTATATCTTACATCACACATGGTCCTAATTTGCTGTTCTACAAAAGAGATTCGTTCATTAGTGAGAGCTAGCTGTTGGTTTAGGTTAAGGATAGCTCCTCTCAGGAGATTATTAACCTCACTTTGCTGGTGAAAGATTCCAGCCATTTGTCTGACCATGATACTCCGGCTGTGGGGTGGTGGCAAGGGTGGTGGCTATAGAAGTGGCTGCAGAAGCTATAAATGTAATAAGGGATGCTATGAGCAGGGCAAGTAGGCCAATGGCTTGGGATTCCCTGTGATAGATTGTAACTTGCTGAGTCCATCCATCAGTGGTCACAGGTATCTATAGATACCTGGGTGTACAGACCAGGACATGTGTGTCGGCATCAGGCAGGGTGCAGGAGGTAAGATAGCAAGAATTATTACTGGAGCAGTTCAGGATATCAGAGTGGTCAGGGGTCAGATTGGTAGCTACCCAGAAAAATGGGAGTGTGAGACAGGCCTGACTGTGTAAAAAGACTGATTTTTCTGGCTGTATTGTAGGCTCAACCAGTGCTAGCTTGGACCACCTTGGGTCCATTTTTCCCCAAGCTCCATTATACCAGACAAGCCCTCTCATGAAAAAAAGAGGTCTAATGTCTGTGCAGGCTGAAGGGCCGCACAGAAAGGCCTGAGACAGGGCGGTGTATTTTGTATATGGGGGGGGTCTATATCTCAATGGGGGTGCCCCAATCTTATCTAAATCAAAATAGATACTGAGCCGGGAACCGATGCGGAACGCATAGGGGCCTCTGCATGGGGCCCAGGGGTTCTGTGGAGACCAGAACCAGGGGGAATGTCCAATGTTAGGGAGAAAAGGGAAGGGAGGGGTGTGTGGAATATGGGGTGGTCTAGTATTCTCAGGTCCATAGTAAAGTGTTCTAAAATCCTTGGTCCAGCACACACCAGTACTATTGTATCCCCATAGACTTCCAGCTGGGAATCTTATGTCAGAAGAGTCAAAGGCAAAAAGGTCCCCTTGAAATGAGCAGGTTAGCGGGACCCAGTATGAGTGTGCAAAGGACCAGTTAAGGGTGAAACTGACAGAATTGGAAATGTTTAGAGTCCTGGGAAATGGTGTGGCTGCTTGTTCTTCCGGTGAGAGTGTGGGGAGACCAACAGTTTCACTACTGGCAAAGAGCGCAGGGAAGAGAGATGCATCATAACTTATGGGTAAAAGAATTGGGTGGGGAGGGGATAAGTGTCCATGGGGGATGGCCTGTACTTCGGGTATTCAGCAGGAACAGCATAATAATGAGGAGTTGGTGAAGAGACAAGTGTCCTCTGGATTTAAAGTCCATTGCTCTTTTTGCCAAGGTGAGGAGCTGGTCCTGGAGCACTGTGGGAGGTTGGGGAAATTGCCTCCTTCCCTTCCATCCTCTGCATCTTAGGTCTCATCTACTGTTTTTCAGCGACATTCTCTGCATCTCTTTGGTGAGGGCTGCGATGTGGGGCATCATCTCGAGAGGCAGGTTGGATCAAATAGTTGGGGAATCCACAGCAGGACAGTGCAATCTGTGGGAAAAACACAAGCAAACCCTCTCCTTTGTGTTAGAATAGGGTCAGGTCCCCTCCATTTGTTAGAAATAGGATCCTTCCAGTGAACCATGGGCAGAGGTGTGGCCTGGGAAAGGGCCCCCCCAGTGTTTAAAGGTGGGGGAAAGCCCTTTAGAATCAAAATTCAGGAAGTTCTTAGTGAAGAGTGCGCTGTGCAGGGCAATTTTCAGGCCACACCAGTTGTGGGCACCACTGTCTTTTTCTTTTAGGAAGGTGTTCTTTAATGTGCCGTGAGTCAGTTCAACAATTGCCTGGCCTTACGGGTTGTAAAGGATTCCTGTGACAGGTTTAATTCTCCACTGGGAACAAAATGTGGCAAAGGGGGAGGAGGTAAAGCAGGGGCCATTATCTGCTTTTATAGTGTGAGGGACCCCTAGGGTGCAGAAGGTGGCCATCAAAGCAGTGACAACTGCTCTGGAAGTTTCAGAAGTCATGACTTCAGCAAAAAGAATGTGAGAAAAAGTGTCAATACAAGTAAATATGTATTTGTGCTGGCCAAAAGGCGCAAAATGAGTGACATCAGCCTGCCACAAAGAATTGGGTCGGAGCCCATGAGGGTTGACTCCTGTCCTAGTGAGTGGGCTGAGGGGTAAAAAGGGTGCACACTTACTGCACTGTTGAGAGAGGTGTTTGCATGCCTCAATGGTTAAATCAGGGTAAAGATGGTGAAGGGATACTGGGGACAAATGAAACCTGTGGTGGAGCTCCTTTGCCTGCTGTAGGGGGTCAGATGGGATAGTTAACAAGATAAGATTGTCCATGAGACCATTGCCTGCAGACAAGGGGCCTGGCAGCCTGGTATGTGAGTGGATGTGGGAGAGGAAACTGCCGGGTTTTTATTTACAACGCCGGCTTCTTTATGCTAGTCCGTCCTCTTACTCACCAGTCCAACGCGTGATGAGTCTTCGGGGTACCTCCGGCCCCCACTCTTTGATGGGGGAAGAACCAGACAGAGCGCCTGAGGTGGGTAATGAGTCTTTATTCTTCTGTGATCACATCCCGCTCCCCCCCACCTCTCAGCAGACACTTTTATCCCCTCTGTCCTCCCTCCCATGAACTCTTACTCAATGAGGGGCCGAGTTCTGTAACATTCCCTTATAAGGTGATTATGTTTCCCCCTCTAAGCGACCGCCAAGCCTCTTCCCCCCCACCCCCAACATCTCCCCCTTTCTGTTTTACAAGGTTATCACTTGGTGTGACCTTAAGCGGTGCTGAGGTTAGCCTTAAGCGGTGTCATTTCTACTGGCCTCTGATAGCCGGGGGCGAGGAACCCTGTCTTAGGTCATCTCCTTCAACCCAGGACCTTGCCCGTCCTAGGCGCCCGACACCCTCAGGGCCTGTCTTAGGTGGCTGGGTCAGGAGAAGTTGCCCGTCTTGGGGTTTACCTCGTCTTACCCCTAGGTGTCACATGTCATGCATGGCGGCTAGCCAGACTTGGGGATCCGCCGGGGGCGAGGAACCCTGTCTTAGGTCATCTCCTTCAACCCAGGACCTTGCCCGTCTTAGGTGGCTGGGTCAGGAGAAGTTGCCCGTCTTGGGGTTTACCTCGTCTTACCCCTAGGTGTCACATGTCATGCATGGCGGCTAGCCAGACTTGGGGATCCTCCCCCGTCTCCATGGCCATGAAGGCTTTCTGAGTAAGAAGCATATAGCCCCTCTGTCGCCTAGCTAGGCGGCAGAAACAGACAACAAGTAGGGTGATTCCCAGAATCAGCGTCCTTGTTCACCCTCAAGGGGGTATCCTCCCGCCATCTGGCAATCCCTCCATGGTATGGGATCCTCGATGTCTTCCCCTGTGGCCACACATGAGGGGCCCCACCGAGGCAGAAGGGAGCCCCATCGATGTATTGGTCACTAGCAGGCGAGGGTAGATCGGGGAGTTCCGTGCTACCGGAAGGGGAGAGGGAATAACTCGGAGTATTCCCCATGTCGGATTTCCTTCAGATGGAGTACCTCCAAGGATCCCTACGATGATCAGAAGGCCTGAAAAAGAAAGAAATTCCTCTCACCCCGCAGGGTTGGGCATTAATCAAGGTCTCTTATCTTGTAAACAGGGAGCCATCTTTCTGGCTCTTCTATCTTATCCTCGGGATGAAATGACAGGTGGCCCTGTCTTCTGTTCTTTACCGTTACAGGGCCATGCCAACCTCCCTCTTCATCTCTCCACATGACTTTAGAGCCTGGTAGGGCCTTGGTGGGAGAGGGCAGGAGCGTTGGTTCTTTCTTAGCATGTCCTTTTGGGGAGAAAAATCTCTGGGCGGCTGTAGTGCCGTCATCCCTGACTTGTAGGAAATTCATGGTAAATAGTACCTGAGACAGGTCTGAATGGGTCAGTGACCTGCCAACTCCCCCTTTCTGTTTAAAAAGATAGGATGTAGCAGAGTATCCATGTAAAGCTGGCACAGGGTGGGGCTATTGGCCATTCCCTGAGGTAGGACGGTGAACTGATAACGTTTACTGGGGGCTTGGAAATTGATCGCGGGGAGGGAAAAGGCAAATTTTTCTTTGTCCTCCGGGTGGAGGGGAATGCTATAGAAGCAGTCTTTAACATCAATCACTATAATAGTCCACCCTTGCGGGACTGCAGTGGGCATAGGGAGACCAGGTTGGAGGGTCCCCATGGGTACCATGTTGGCATTTACTGCCCGAAGATCAATCAACATTCTCCAACTCCCCCCTTTCTTTTTTATGACAAAGACGGGGGAGTTATACGGGCTAAGGGACGGTTCCACTTTGTTCTCGTGCAGGAGGGTCATTACTATGTCTGCGAGGGAGATGAGCTTTTCTTTTGTCAGGGGCCACTGCTCAACCCAAATAGGTTTCTTATTAATCCATGTTATTCTGGGGGAAAAGCTCATCTCTAGAGTGGCCCCAATTAATTTCCCCGCAGGCTATCAGGGGTGGCAAGTGTCAGGTTAAGCTGGCTCAAGATATCTCTACCCCATAATGCATAAGGGAGGTCGGGTAGGCACAGTGGGGTGAAGAGTCCAGATTCTTCCAAAGCTGACCACCGTAGGGCGTGTGCTGCTTTCATGGCAGATCTATTGCCCCCCACCCCCGTCACTGCTTGAGGGCTCTGTAGGAGTGGCCACTCGCGCCTCCACTGTCCCCTATTTATGACAGAGCAATCGGCTCCAGTGTCAATTATCCCTTCGAGCTTCTGATTTTCCACCGTGACGGTTAACAGTGGTCGCCCAGAGCTGACCGGGTGGACCCAGTTCACATGAGCGGGAGGGGCCCGCAAGGGCAGCGCCTTTCCTACCTCTTGGCCCTGTTTTACCAAGGTGGGAAAGGGGTGGGGGTTTGTGACCCTTACGGATGTGGGACTTCCGGGACCAAAAATGACCTGGGTATGGGTGACTAAGTCCACACATCTCTCAGCCCCTGTGATGAGCGCTGGGAAAATATTTAGCTCAATGGGAATCATCGAGGTTTCCCAAGGCCCGATCTCTCTCTGCTGTGTCCCTTCTCTATAGTCAACCCTCACGGGGATAGTCACAGTAATGGGGCCGCTGTCTTCGAGCACGGGGTGGGGCCCCGCGGCCGGGCCCCTCCCTTTCCCTTTTCCCGACTTCCCTTTGGATTGGCAGAACCTGGCTATGTGACCTGGCTTTCCACAGGAATAACAGGTCGGAACTGAAGTGGAGGGGGGCCGCTGCCTGCACTGTGCTTTGAGGTGCCCTGGCTTTCCGCACCCAAAACAGGTGGGTCTCACCTGCATACCATGAAGGGCGGTCAGGAGGCTATCCTCCCGGTTCTCCATGGCAGTCACTAAGGCTTGAATTGAATCCTCCCTGGGCATGTCCAGCAATTTGTCAACAATTTCTTCTAATGAAGTGTCTGGGGGAAGGCTGCTAATGGCTGCGATCCCTTTGGGGCGAAGACCCTCTTTAATCAATTGTCTCATAAGTAGATCAGATCCCGGGGTGTCTCCCATTATACGAGTCACTGTCTCTTTAACCTCGTTCACAAATGAGAGGGGTGTCTGATCTGCTCTCTGCTTCAGCCCAACCAACTTCTGTGTGGCTCTCCCCCCTTTCATGGCTCCAATCTTATCCCAAGCTGCAACATGTGTTTCTTTAACAGTCTCTAGCTCAAACTGGCCATACTGGGCCTGAACAGCAGGGTCAGTATAGGCTCCAGTTCCACACAGGAGGTCAATGGCTAAATCCAGGGGAGTATAACCCCGGGATTTTGCCAGCTTAGAGGCCTCTCTGCGGGCCTGAGCCTTAAAAGCTAAATATAAGGAGGCATCTAGGCACGCGGCTGCAATTTCGTCAAAGTCAGCAGGGGTCCAAGGGTGCGTAGCAAAGAGGTTTTGCATCAGTCTTTTTACATAAGGGGAGCTTGGGCCGTATTTAGTCACAGCCTCCTTAAGTTCCTTAAGCATCTTAAAAGGGACAGGGCGGTAGTCTCGGGCTCCGGTAAGGGGGTCCGTAAATACCGGGTAGAGGCCCCAGTCATCCCAGTCCACCTCCTCCCCTTTCTCTATTGCTATGGAGGCACTGGTGGCAAGTAGGCCGGATGGGCGGAGCCCTTGAGGGGATCTCTGAAGGGCGGACAAGGAACATGGGGGATTTTTTGCCTCTGTTTCCTGGCTGGGCCGCCAAGCCTGGGGCGCGGCAGCTGTCCAATCAGCGCGGACTTCTCCCTCCTCGTCAGCAGCCTCCCGGTCCCACCTACTCACGCTCCTCTTCCTGCCACCCCTGAGGACTGTTTGCACCCCTCCCTTCCCGCGCTCGGAAACTTCCGGCCCTGAATCTCTAAGTGTGCCACATTCATCGCCCTCCCCCTTTTCATTCTGTCTTGGTAAGGAGGGGCATGCGGCATTTTCTTCTCCCTGGGGGCCCCTTGTTCCCCCATTGTTTCTTCTAAGTTCCTCCCACGGATACAGGGGAGGGGGTGGCCTTCCCTCTTCCTCTGAGCTCTCTGAATCCGATCCCGCCAACGAGCTACCCACCTGAGTGCTGATTGTTCGTGCCAAAGTCACCTCCTGGGGATGCAGGGCTGCATCCACTATCTTATACACTGTAAAATCCTTGGGGGTTAGTTTTCCCGGGCAGGTGTCATTATAGGAGGCCATCTGCTGCCCTACCACCTTCCATTTATCTGGTTGGATCCCACTATGTTGCACCCAAGGGCAGATGTTCCAGATATTCTCAACAAAAGCACGGCACGTCTTGATAGGTAATTTACGGCCATGCTTAGAGCAGAGTTTATAAAGCTGCACTGCAACGACCTCTTTTTCCTCCGGCTCAAAGGCGGGAATACTATTCCGGCCCCCCATGCTGTCTACTAGCCGAGGCTGCAATCCTAACAGGTGGCAGAACTGGAAAGTTCCCGTTTGGCAAAAGAGAAGGAGGCAGCAGGGCACAATCAGACAGGCCAGCACGGCAAGGAGCGTGATTAGAGCAGAAGGAGAAAGGGAAGGGAAAGGAAGCATAGTCAACACAATAGGGATATGTCCCTCAGGCAATATCTGAGAGTAAACGCCCTCTCCTTCCTCCCGGTCAGAAACGACCGAGGCTGTCTGGAGAATCCGACCAGCGGATTCAGACGTTCCCTAGCAAAATCAGGTCCCTGTTCCGGGTGCCACTTGCCGGGTTTTTATTCACAACGCCGGCTTCTTTATGCTAGTCCGTCCTCTTACTCACCAGTCCAACGCGTGATGAGTCTTCGGGGTACCTCCGGCCCCCACTCTTTGATGGGGGAAGAACCAGACAGAGCGCCTGAGGTGGGTAATGAGTCTTTATTCTTCTGTGATCACATTCCCGCTCCCCCCCACCTCTCAGCAGACACTTTTATCCCCTCTGTCCTCCCTCCCATGAACTCTTACTCAATGAGGGGCCGAGTTCTGTAACATTCCCTTATAAGGTGATTATGTTTCCCCCTCTAAGCGACCGCCAAGCCTCTTCCCCCCGCCCCCAACAATAACCAAAAAAAATATTTTGTACAAACCCCTTAATTCATTTACATGTTTTTTCAGATAATTTATGTTCACTGGATTATATATTATAGATTTAACCAATTTGAAGGAACAGTTAACATTTACTTAGCAATTGCTTTCATATCAGAACATTTTTCCTTATGGGGATTATTACTTTTCAAATCAATTCACTTCAAGATATTATAAAAGTGGTGGTTTAATGCAATTTTCAGATTAACCAAATCTCATTTAAACACATATCTCTAATTTACTTTTTTTCCTATTTGATTTTCAAATAATTTTCTTAAAACTCCCCAAATCCCAAAATCAATCCCTTTATATATTGTCAATCCTGCTCAGACTTTCTTTCTACATGCTTGAATCAATTTCCATACTTCACAAATGTTTAAAAAATCTCCAGTCTCTAAATGCCTTTTCATAGTTCCTTGCAACCCAGTTTTCTCTATTCAAATCTTTTCAGAACTCATTACTCAGACTGAACTACTTACATACTCCCTTAATATACTGTTCCATTATTCTTTTCCATAAACTCTTTTATTAAGACCAGCCAAGAAAAATAATTTTAAGCACCATTTCATTTCTACTAGATCCCTTATAAGTATAATTTGTCAAATTAGTAAGTAAAACTCTATTAGATAATCAGATCAGAAAACAAAAAGAGTCAGGAAAATATTCTGTGACATTGATCATGAGTTTTTCAAAAAAGAAAAAGATCCAGTTTTTAAAAGAGAGAAAGGAAAGATGATTGGTCAATCAGAACACAAAGATACGAAAGCAAGTCTGACCATGCAGAGAAGTAAAAGCTTTCCTCTGCCTGGATTATAAAACAAACACAGACAAAACACATAAACAGAATCAGAGCATAATGAACAAGAGACGTCCCCAAACTCTGGGGAAAATCCCATCTGGTTCTCACAGTAGAGAAAATATATCAAACATTCAATGTATCACTATACATTTTTCCATAAAATATTTAAAATATTTAACACTTCTGAATTTAATGTAGTATAACTTTTGAGAAAGCAGATAGTCATTTAAAAATTTATCAGCCTAATTGGAAAATCCCCTGTCCCCTTTCTTATTTTAGAGTAAATCAAATAAGTTCTTTCTAAGGGGAACAAATCTTAAGTCTTTTCTGGAGGGGAAGTGGAATCTTCTGTTCTTAAATCCTCACTTGACCCATAATTTTCTAATAATAACTAACATTATCAGAATGTATATTGATAAACTGATGAAGTTATAATGTGGCAATATCATCTTGGTAAAAAAGATTGACTATTTAGTTTCCCCTTATTCTATTTATTTTTTTTTGGCATTACTTAGTACCCAAATTATATACTTTAGAATTAACCTGACTTTCTTGATTTTTTGGAATATACTTCCACAAAACTTTTGAAAAGAACATTTCTTTTTATTATTTCTTTATATAACACATTTGGTAATAGACAGTCTTTCCTGATTCTTTTAACTCCAAATAAATTTTCTTTTTTAACACTTGTTTATCCAAATCTTCAAGAACTAATTCACTCAATTTGTCTTGTTGGCTAGTAACTCCAAGGTCAAAAGATAAGATCCAGATTGCAAAAATGGGGAAGCCAAGGAGAGGGAGAAGGAGAGGGAAGAACATTCTGACAGAACTGCAGTGAAGAAGCAGGGAAGAGAAAAATTCAGCAGCATTTTATCATATTAATGTTCATTTATCTGTTCGATTCAAAGCACCTTCTAACCTCAATTCTCCTTTCCTTGGGAACTATGGATAACATATAAACAGTCTGTAAAGATTTATCTTATTTGTTTTGTGATAATTTCTATGCTCTTTTCTTTAGCCAGTTTCTTTAAGATTTTTATGTCCTATTCTGGGTTTTTTTAGTTCCTTGGAGATTTCTTTCCCAATTACACCCACTATGCCTGCATAGAAAAGAGAAAAAAAGTCACTGCTACAGAATGACTCTACCCAAAGTCTTCCCCTCTACCTGATCCTAGGATTCCTCACAGCTTTACCAGGGAGTTTTCTTCTGAAGGACTATCTCAGCTTCTGGACAGTTTCAAGTCCCACACCTACCCCACATTAAGGGTGCCAAATATTACAATACCCTGACCAGCAGGGAATCCATTCAGCTCAGGAGAGAAAAAGAAACACACATACACTTGAGTGGGGAATACCAGAAGGGCAACTGGAAGAGCTGGTTTATTGAAAACATCAAACAGTTCTTATAAAAGAAAACCACAAAACTTAGTTTATAGGATAAAAAAAAATGCTGTAAGTTTGTTTTGGGAAGGATTTAACCCAGCAGAATGCAACCCAGGTCAAGAAGTTCAGGAACAGGGCTTATCGACAAGTGAGGTCACAAATGATGCAATTGTGTTATCAAATCAGAGTTCCACAGAAGTTTTCAACTCAAGGGTCACCAGAGCTTAGGTTATTTGGCCATAACTGAACTCTCATCCCAAATTCACTTGAGTAGCCTCTAACACATAGTTAATGAAGCTATATCATTATTAAACAGTATAATATCCAAATTCCTAGAGGAAATGCTAAGCTGAGAGGATTACAAAGAGACAAAGATGGTAAAATTTTAATAATGGGGGGCCTCAACTTTCTTCTTTCAGAACTAATCTAATCCCAAAATAAATATGAATGAATTTAAGAAGATGAATCAAATCTTAGAAAGTTTAGATATGATAGATCTCTGGAGAAAATTTAAAGGAGATAGAAAAGAATATACATTTTTTCTTCAGGAGAATATGATACTAATAGCAGCTAGAGGGACCCATGGAGAAATACTTAAAAGAAATAGATTCTAACCCAGAGAGATCTAGCACTTCTGAGGAGAATATGAATTGGTCTCCAACCCAGAAAGACTTTCTTGAAAAAATCAGGAAAGAGTTTAAAAATCAATTTGAAAAATTAGTAAAAGAAACTCACAGGAAAATTAACACATTGCAAGAGAAAATTAACATCTCACAACAAGAAAACAAATCCTTGGAAAATACAATTGGACAAATACAACATGAGAATAATTCTATCAGATCCTCATTTGGGAAAATGCAGAAAAGAAAACAATTTTCTCAAAACTACACTTGGGCAAATGGAAAACTTCAAAAATAGAATTGACCAATTTGAAAAGCAGTTGCCAAAGGTAAGTGAAGAAAATATTTCTGTTAAAAAAAAAACAATTGAATCTACAGAAACTAATGACTTCATGAGACAACAAGGCTGTTAAACAAAACCAAAAGTTGAAAAAATAGAAGAAAATGCAATATATCTCATCAGCAAAACCACTGACCTTGAGAAACAATCAAGAAGAAACAACCTGAGAATTATAGGCCTTTCTGAAAACACTGAAGAGAAAAAAAGTCTGGACTTAATATTAGTGAATTTGGTGATGGAAAATTGCCCTGATATCATGGAACCAGAGGGCAAAATAGTTATTGGAAGAATGCATCGATCCATTCTAGAAAGAGATCCTAAAACGAAAACAGCAAGGAATGCTGTGGCCAAATTCCAGAACTATCAAATAAAAGAGAAAATCCTGTAAGCAGTCAGAAAGAAATAATTTAGATGCCAAGGAGCCATGGTAACTATTATGCAGTACCTAACTTCATCAACATTAAGGGATCAAAGGGCTTAGAATGAGATATTCCAAAGAGCAAGGGAGCTTGGAATGCAGGCAAGAATCCACTACCCAGCAAAACTGAGACTTCTCTTCTAGGGGAAAAAGATGGACATTTAAGGAAATAGGAGACTTCTAATATTTCCTGATCAAAGGATCAGAGATAAACAGAGAATTGGAACATCAAACAAAAAATTCAAGAGACACATGAAAAGAGAGGAAAAAAGAGAAAAGAAAAAAAAATACTATCCAATAAGATAAAACTTGCAATATACCTACCTGGGAGAAAGACTCTAATAACTCTGGAGAAGTGTAACTCTATTTGAGAGAATATACTTAGCAAGAAGTGATGGACACTCATGACTTTTCTATGACTCAGATAGAATGGTTAAATTCCAACACCTCCTTTAAAAGGGAAATGTAAGGAGATGGGAGGATGGAGGAGAGTTAATGGTGAAAATCTCATTACATCAAGAGGTACAAAAGACCAGGTATAACTGTGAGGAAGAAGGAAGGAGATGAGAACCATCTGAATCTTCATCTCATCAGATTTGGCTTAAATTTAACTTAACACACACTGAGTTAAGTTAAGGAACCTATCTTATCATTCAAGCAGTAAAAGGGGAAAAGAGGAAGTGGGGAAAGGAAGGGGGAGGAAAAGGGGGTACTAACATAAGGAAGGGAAGGAATACAGGGAAAAGGGAAAAGGGAAAGAAAGGGAGGCTTGATATAGGAAGCAAACACACTGTAGGTGGCTGTATTCAGAAACAAAATACTGGGGAATGTGGATGAAGGGAAAAAAGAGGAAAATACAAACAGAGGGAAGATAACATGGAGAGCAATAAAGAGTTAGCAATTATAATTTTGGATGTGATTGAGATGAACTCTCTGTTAAAAAGGAAGCAAATAGCAGACTGGATTAAAAACCAGAATCCTACAATATGCTGCTTACAAGAAACACATTTGAAGCAGAAATATACAAATAGAGTAAAGGTAAAAGGTTGGAGCAAAATATATTTTGCTTCAACTGAAGTGAAAAAAGCATGGGTAGCAATCTTTATCTCAGACAAAGCAGCTGCAAAAATAGATAACATAAAAAGAGATAAGGAATGAAACTATATCCTCCTAAAAATACCATAGATAATAAAGTAATTTCAACACTAAATATGTATGCACCCAATGATATAACATTCAAATTCTTAGAGGAGAAGTTGAAAGAGCTACAGGAAGACATAGACAGCATAATGCTACTAGTGGAAGACCTACAACTACCACTCTCAGATTTAGATAAATCTAATCATAAAATAAACAGGAAGGAAGTTAAGGAGGTAAGCAGATTGTTAGAAAACTTAGATATGATAGACTTAAAGAGGAAACTGAATGGGGATAGAAAGGAATATACCCTTTTTCATGCAGTACATGGCACTTTCACAAAGATTAACCATGTCCTAGGGCATAAAAACTTAATGATCAATTGCAGAAAGACAGAAATAGTAAACACATCTTTCTCAGGTCATAATGCAATAAAAGTCATGTGCAATATTTGACCAGGGAGACACAGACTGAGAACTATTTGGAAACTGAGTAACCTCATTTTAAAGAATGAGTGGATCAAGCAACAAATTATAGAAAGAAATAATTATTTCATCCTAAATAATGACAGTAATGAAACAAGATACCAAAAATCTATGTAATACACTCAAGGTGGTTGTCAGGGGATATATTTTATCTTTAAATGATTACATGAATAAATTAGAGAAAGAAGAAATCAACGAGCTCAATATGCAACTAAAAAAATTAGAGACAGAACACATCCAAAAAACCCAATTAAATATCAAATTCTAAATTCTAAAAGTTAAAGGAGAAGATGATAAAATTGAAAGTAAGAAAACTGTCAAACCAACAAATAAAACCAACTAATAGTTCTAGAGAACAGCAATAAAATTGATAAATCTCTGGTTAAGGTGATTAAAAAAAAGAAAGAAGAAAACCAAATTGCTAGTATCATAAATGAAAAAGGTGAACCTCACCACCAGTGAGGAGGAAATTAAAATAATAATTTGGAATTTTTTTGCCCAACTCTATGCCAATAAATATGACAATCTAAGTGAAATGGACAAATATTTACAAAAATATAAGTTGCCCAGGTTAAATGAAGAGGAAATTAAAAACCTAAATGGCCCTATCTCGGTAAAAGAAATATAAGAAGCCATTATTGAACTCCCTAAGAAAAAATCTCCAGGACCAGATGGATTCATGAATGAATTCTATCAAACATTTAAGGAACAATTGGTTCCAATTCTATATGAACTCTTTGGAAAAATAGGTGAAGACTGAAGTCTGCCTAACTCTTTCTTTGACACAATATATGATGCTGTTACCTAAACCATGAAGAATTAAAATAGAGAAAGAAATTTACTGAAGAATATAGATGTAAAAATCTTAAATAAAATCTTAGCAAAACAATTACCACAAGTTATCAGTAAGATAATACATTACAACCAATTAGGATTTATCCCAGGAATGCAGGGTTGGTTCAATAATATGAAAACTGTTGGTATAATTAATTTTATTGATAACATACTTATCAGAAATCATACGATCATATTAATAGATGCTGAAAAAGTTTTTGACAAAATACAGCACCCGTTCCTACTAAAAACACTAGAGAATGTAGGAATAAATGGAATGTTCCTTAGATTAATAAGCAGTATCTATCTGAAACTATCAACAAGCATAAGGGATAGGCTAAAGGCATTCCCAATAAGATCAGGAGTTGAACAAGTATGTCCATTATCACCACTACTATTCAGCATTGTATTAGAAATGCTAGCTTTCAGCAATAAGAGAAGAAAAAGAAATTTCAGGAATTAGAATTGAGAAGGAAGAGACAAAACTCTCACTCTTTGCATGATGGTCTACCTACAGAATCCCAAGAAATCATCCAAAAAACTACTGGAAACAATTAGCAATTTTAGCAAAGTTGCAGGTAATAAAATAAGAATTTCCAGGGATTCAATGAAAAAAAGGGCAAAAGAACATCGCTTAGCCTGACTAGATCTAAAATTATATTATAAAGGAACAGTCATCAAAACTGTCTGGTATTGACTAAGAAATAGTGATGGATCAGTAGAATAGATTAGGTGCAAAAGAGACAGCAGGAAAGGATTATATAAATCTGATGTTTGATAAACCCAAAATATCCAGTTTCTGTGATAAAAACTCCCCCAAAAAAAACCTGTTGGGAAAATTCGCAGTTTAGTATGGCAGCAACTTGAATTAGACCAATATCTCACACCCTATACCAAGATATGATCATAATGGGTACAAGATTTAGACATAAAATACAATATTTTTAGCATACTAGGAGATCCAGGAATAGTTTACTTCCCAGATCTATGGAACGGGAAGCAGTTTATGGCCAAGGAAAAAATATAGAACATAATTAAAAACAAATTATATAATATGATTACAATAAATTAAAAGGTTTTTGCACCAATAAAACCGCATCCCCAAGATCAAAAGAAATGTAATAAATTAGGAAATCATTTATTCAACTAGCATTTCTGAGAAAAGACTCATTTCTAAATTATATAGAGAATGGAATCAAATTTATTAAAAAAATGTCATTCCCCAATTGACAAATGGTCAAATGTTATGAAAAGGCAATTTATAAATGGGTAAATCAAAACTATTCCTAGTCATATGAAAAATTGCTCTAAACCATTTCTTATTAGAGAAATGCAAAGTAACCATAGACCTTCACTGAAGATCCTCCAGGATGCTATGGATGAAAATTTGTTTCAATCTTGTCTTTTTTGATTAGTAGGATCTTGTAGCTATATAATGTCTGTGTGGAGGCTTCATTTAGCATTGCATAGGGAAAGATACAGGAGCATGCAAGTTTCACACCACTATCTTGCCTCCAGCCAGGAGGCTTCCTACTCATGGTTTCCTATAACATAATTTAATTTCATAATATTCACATACCATATGTTGTTCAGTCATTCCTGAATTCATGGGTATCCTTTCAACTTCCAATTCTTTGCCACTACAGAAAGACCTGCTATGAATATCTTTGAATATCTGTGATTTTTCCAAGTTTTTATAATTTCTCTTGGATTCAGGTCTAGTATTGGTATTGCAGGGTCAAAGGGTATGATCAGTCTTACTATATGTTGAGCATATTTCCAGATTGCTCTCCAGAATAACAGGATCAATTCACAACATACTAACAGTGCATTAATGTCTCAATTTTCCCATGTCCTCTCCACCAAGGATCATTTTGTTTTTTCATCATCTTCTTAATCTAATAGGTGTGAGGATCCGCCTAATAAAATTTTTAAATTTGAATTTCTCTAATAATGATTTGGAGTACTTTGTAAATATGACTAAATGTATCTTTAATTTCTCCTTATGAATACTCTTCATATCCTTAGATTATTTATCAATTAGGAAATGATTTGTAATTTTTTTTAAATTTGATTCAATTCTAAATATAATTTAGAAATGTATGTCATTCAGTGGATAAACATCAGTCCTGGAGTCAAGAAGACCTGAGTCCAAATTTGAGCTCAGATATCTTCTTAGCATTATAATCCTGTGCAAGTCACTTATCCCCAATTAGCTCAAAAAAATTTAAAAAATAATCCTTTATCAGTACCCTATCTATGAAAATTGTTTCTGCTTTCCTTCTAACATTGATAGCATTGGTATTTTTAAGTGTAAAATCTTTTTAATTTAATGTAGTTAAAAGCATGTATTTTGCAATTTATAATGTTCTCTATTTCTTGCTTGGTCATAAATTTTCTCCTTTCCATAGATCTGACAAATAGTGTACTTCCTGATCTGTTAATTAGTCTATGGTGTCAACTTTTATGTTTAAATCCTTTACCCATTCTGACTTTATTTTGGTATAGGGCTTGAAATGTTGGGCTAGGTCTATCTTTTTTTCATTCTCTTTTTTGGTTTTCCCAGTAGTTTTTTTGTCAGATAGTGAGTTCTTATTCCAGAAACTAATGTCCTTAAATTTGTCAAACAGAAGAATTCTGTTTTGTGCCTATCCTAATACACTGGTTCATTACCATATTTCTTAACCCATACAAGGGAGTTTTGATGACTGCCATTTTATAATATAATTGTAGATCTGGTATAACTAGACCACCTTCATTTGCATTTTTTCATCAAAATTCTTAATATTCTTGAAATTTTGTTGCCCCAGAAGAATTTTGTTACTACATTTTCAAATTTTGTAAAATAGTTTTTTGGCAGTTTGATTGGTATGGCACTGAAGAGGTAATTTAATTTGAGCAGAATAGTTATTTTTCTTAAATTTTCTCAGGCTAACCATGAGGAATTCACATTTTAGTTTTCTAATTGTTTATATCTGGCTTGATTTGTATGAAAAATATTTTGTAATTGTGTTCATATAGTTTTGGAATTTGTTTTGGGAGCTCCATTTCCTAGCATTTTTTGTTATCTCCAATTACTTTAAATGGAATTTCTCTTTCTTTCTCTTGCTCTTGGACTCAGTTGTGCATATTTAGAAAAAAATCATGATTTAAATGGATTCATTTTATATCCAGCTATTTTGCTGAATTTATTCATTGTGTTAAGTAGGTTTTATTTTCTATGGTCTTCTAAGACTATCATTATATCAACAAAGAGTGAAATCTCTTCTTCATTAACAATTCTAATTTCTTCAATTTATTTTTCTTCTCTTATTGATAAAGGTCAATATTTCTAATACTATATTGAATAGTATTGGAGATTGGAATTTTTTAATGGAAATGCTTCCAGTTTATCCCCATTATATATAATGTTTTTTGATAGTTTTAAATACTTATTTTTATTTTAAGGAAAAACTCCATTTATTCCTTTATTTTCTAGTGCTTTTAAAAGGAATGAGTTTTGCATTTTGCTAAAAGTTTTTCAGTATCTAGTGAGATAATTCTTTGATTTCTGTTGGTTAAATTACATTGAGTGTTTGCCTAATATTGAACCAATCTTGCTTATCTGGTATAAATCCTATCTGGTCATGCTGTATTATTCTATCAACAACTTATTGCAATCTCCTTGCTAAATTTTTATTTAATATTTTTTCATCAATTGTCATTAGAAGTAGTGATCAATTGTTTTCCTTGTCTGTTTTGCCTCTGTTTTAGATATCAGCACTTTATTAGAGTGATAAAAGGAATTTGACAGAATTCTTCTCCTATTTCTTTAGTTACAGAGAATTAGAATTACTTATTCCTTTAATGTTTGGTAGAATTTGCTCTGGACCTGGAGACATTTTCCTAGGGTATTCATTGATGATTTCTTCAATTTTTTTTTCCAAAATAGGGTTAATCATTTTATTTCTTCTTCTATTTATCCACTTTGCTCAGTTTGTCAAATTTGTTGGCATACAGTTGGGCAAAATAGCTCCAAATAATCTCTTTAATTATTTCCTCATTGGTGGTGAGTTTACTCCTGTCATATATTGGTAACTTGGTATTCTTCTTTCTTTTTTTTAAATCAAATTCACCCAAAGTTTATCATTTTTTCCATAAAACTAAATCTTTATTTTATTTATTAAGTCAATCATTTTCTTACTTTCAATTTTATTATTTTCTACTTTGATTTTTTCAGAATATCTAATTTGAAATTTAATAGGGAATTTTTTAATTTGTTCTTTTTTAGTTGCATACCCAATTCATTGATCACTTCTTTCTCTCTTATTCACATTAAGTGTTTATTGATATAAACTTTCTCCAAAGTCCTTAAATTTTGTATGATGATGACTCGTTGCCATTTCCTTGGATAAAATTGCTGATTTTTTCCTATGATTTGTTGTTTGATACACTCATTATTTAAAATAGATTTCTAATTAATATTTGATTAATATTTCCATAACCAAAGTTTTATTACATGACAATTTTTATTACATCATGATCTGAAAATGATACATTTAACATTTCTAACATTCTAAATTTGATTGTTGTAAGGTTTTTTAATATCATAGTATATGCTGAATTTTGGTTTAGGTGCCATGTACTGCAGAGGAAAAGTGATATTTCTTTCATGCCCATTCAATTTTCTCCCATTTCCAATGTAGTTCCTGCTTATTCAAAGTATTATGGAGGAGACAGTGTGGAAAAAAATAATAATAACAAGCAAACTTATGCAGGACAAATAAATAATCAGCTGAGGGAAGGGACTAAAATTTAGAGAGACTGGTAAAGGCTTTCTATAGAAGGTGAGATTTTGCTGGAACTTGAAGGAGATCAGGGAAAATAGGAGATTAAGTTGAGAGGGAAAGCACTGCAAGTAAGAAAAATGTCTTGTGCCAAGGAAAAATGTCTTGTGCCAAGCTAAACTGAGATCTTGTTTAAGGCACAGTTATAGGTTAATGTTGTATTAATTTTAGCCAAAACCCAGAGTCAATTCAAAATACAATAAGGAAAACTGCATAAACATATTAGGTACTTGCAATAAGGGAATGGAACATATTAGTAAGACCTGAGTCTCACCTCTGTGAAGGGTTGAAAGTCTAGAAAGATATATAGATAGAGAAAGAGATAGAGATAGAGATAGAGATAGAGATAGAGATAGAGATAGAGATAGAGATAGACATAGACATAGAGATAGACATAGACATAGACATAGACATAGACATAGACATAGACATAGACATAGACATAGACATAGTGATAGAGATAGAGATATATCCATAAATATATGTGACTATATATACCAATATGCAAATACATTTTACAGTCATATCAAGCATATATAATATATCATTATATTATATATATCTTAGTATGCTAAATCACATGTATTACAGTTATCAAAGACTATAAAATCAAGGGAGGTTATATGATAAGCACATTAATTGGATTTGAGAGAGGGATGCTGTGCTAAGTCACCAGTTTCACTTTCTCCTCTGGTGTCATCTGGGTCTAATAGTCAGATATGAATCAGGATGTCTGGAGATGGCCTTGGATGTGAGATAATCAGGATTAAGTGACTTGCTCAAGGTCACACAGCTAGCTGGTGCAGTGTATAGAGCACTAGCATTAGAGATAGGAAGATGGAAGTTTGAATCCAGTCTCAGGCACTTGACATTTCCTAGTTGTGTGACCTTTGGAAAGTAACTTAACCATGATTGCCTCTCATCCATCTCCAGTGGTACTGATTCATATCTGGCCACTGAACCCAGATGGCTCTGGAGGAGAAAGTGATATTGGACTTAGTACACCAAACTCTCACTCAATTCAAATTCAAATTCTTGTCATCACATCACCTCTCTGATGTTATGGTCTTCTTCAAGAAGAAAGACAAACATTATTATTGCAATAATAACTCAGAACTGGTGAAGAATATTGGGGTATAATTTCTAGACCAGAAGACATAGTTTTAACAAAAATATGCAAAAAATATTTGGTTCATCTCACATCTGAAATAAAAAATATATATCATTTTCATTATTCAGGGCAATTAGTATCAATAAAATACAAAAGGAAGATCTAATATGCAAAAACAGAGCAAAACACATTTTCAAAAATTATGAAGAAATTATTTGACTATTAGTTGAAAAAACTATACAAATATAGGGGAAGATTCAATACTTTAAAAAGTAAAATTCTTTAAAAGTCTTTTTTGATATTTAAGTCAAAATTAAAAAAAATAATTGACAGCTTACTTCTTTGGAGACTGGTGGACGTTTTAGCTTCAAATTTTAAATAAACATAAAAATTTATTTTGCATAGTATTTTTGAAATCAGTCTTTTTAAATTTATTTCTGATTTTTTCAAAATTTTATCTACACTCTGTTTCAGAATATTCATCTACTAAGCAACATACATCTGCTAATTGACACTCAATACATCACTATAAATATTTTGCTTCAATATCTGTAAGGTGGGGTCTATTTCAATTCAACCAGTGGAGAAAGGAAGAATTAAAGAACTTAATTTGGGAACTTTATAAACAGCTTAATTTCTTGATCAAAATGATAAGTATATTAATAGTCTCTTGCATTTCATAATGATGATGATGATGATGATGATGATTCTATCTAATGTTTACATAGAACTTTAAAGTTTGAAAATTGCTTTTCCAATGTTACCTCACAATTCTTACAATTACCCAGGAAAGAAAATGCTATTGTTATCAACATTTTATGGTTGGGGATATTGAGGTAGACAGAAGTCAGTCAAGTGGTCAAAGGGAAATGGAAAGTCTGGGAAACTTGCAGATATCAGGGGATCTATGAACATGAATTTGGAAAATATATCATTATTTTAATATAATTGTCATTTTTAACCTGATATATTTTATGCTTTTAAAAATTTTAATCTTAGAAATGGTACATAATTTTCACAAGACTGCAAATGCGTCCATCACTCACCTACATAGATGCACATGCACACACACATACACACAAACACAGAAAGAGTTAAGCACCCTTTAATTAGATAGAGATTGCTTTCATTTCATTTCTTTGGAAATTTTTAGAAATATATAGATGAGAGAAAGTTCAGTCAATTGTCTTGTAAGAATAAATTATATAGGGAAGATAATATTTATATATTTCATCAAAATGACCCAAGTGATATTAAGAAAAGATCACTGGCTAGACAGAGAAATGGACAGCAATGAAGAGGTCAAAAATACCTTCATACATTCTTTGTTTTATATATCACTAGTAAAGATTCAATTGACATATAAATAAGGCCATGGGGAATCTAAGTGACAGAGTGGATAGATTACCATCCCTTGCATCAGGAGGAACTGAGTTCAAATTTAATCTCAGACATTTAATACTTACTATTTGTGACCCTGGAAAAGTCACTTAATCTAAAAAAAAAACAAAGAAAAAGAGAAAGGAAAGAAAAGAAGGCAATGAGGGGCATGTCATTCCAACTGTCTTTAAAATTTCTATCTTTGATAAATCTAGAAATCATCCAGCAATAAGAGAAGAATATCCCTCATAAGATTAGCCAACAACATTTTGAACTAACATTAGAAACAAATCAATCTATACTATCTATAAACATTATAGAAATATTGAGTAAATTTCTAACATTAATTTCATGCAATTAATTGTACCCTTGTAATGGTCTTTTGTCCCACTGTATCATAAATCAATTAATGGCATTAGGGTCAGTTTATCTATCTGTATTTAACAGAAAAAATCTACTTACATTGATTTGAGGTCCATAGATAAGGGATTACAGATTAAGTAAATTTTGTTTTGGTTTGGTTTGGGAGGAGGGAGTAAGAACTGGCAGATTTCCTTATCTTTTCAGCTCAGTAACCTTATTTATTCAAAAGGACAATATAAGTTCTACCATTCATTGTGCCCTCTGATTGGTTCTTCTTAAACACTTATATTTATGTGATTTCTCTTTTCCCTAAGCTCCAAAGATCCTTTAACAAACTTTCAGCTTTGCGAAAATTTTTTCTTAACATCCTATAAATATAGTAGTTGGAGAGTAATATGAGGGGATAAAGGAAGTATGCAGGAATAAAGGAAATAATAATTTTTACCCTTAATAAGCTACCAATAGGGTTTCATAATAACCATTATACTTAAGTTTCTGAGATTCTCTTCTGGTATTAAATTATCAAATTTATTTCTGAAGCACAGTATAAAATTTATCTTTTGATAGAATCAATTCAGGTGGACAAAAGTCCATAGGTTCTTCTAGATTTGAAATTTTCCCTTTTCAAAAATCCAGAAATCCAAACTTATCAAATTGCCATGGAAATAAATGAAATGGGGAATCATGTAGCTTTCCAAAGGAAGAGAGCTGAATAAGCAAAGAAAAGGGTTATTTTTACTAATGTTTGGAAAGTACTCTGAGATCATTGAAAAAATTCTTAAAAAAATAGTAAAAAAAATTTCCCTATAGTTTGACACCAAAATGTGTCATGTAAAAGTATAATGGGGGAGGGCAACATAAAGGAGATGGAAGGGAGAGCAGAGGCAAAATGGCAGTGTAAAGACACAAATTTATGCAAGCTTTTCCCCAAACAACTCCAAATACCTATCAATAATGACTCTAACCAAATTCTAGAGTTGCAGAATTCATAGAAGAACTGATTGAAACAATTTTATAGCTCCAGACAACTTGGAATATCTATGTGGAAGGGTCTGTTACACCAGGGTTAGAAAGGGCCCATAACATAACCTGGACTGCACCAAAGCAAACCAGTTCTCATCATTCAGGAACAGACCACTGGGTGCCTGGGTTTCTAGAAGTGCCTGAGTCTCTGGCAAAGGTGGCAGTTTCCAGACGTCTCAATCCAGGGATTTCCAAAGACAGCTTGGAAGGTCAGCAGATAATTTCCACACCACAATGAGAGTGGAGCCCAGGCCAGCACAGGCTTCAGCACAGACCAGATCCCAGGGGACCAGGAGCAGGTTTGGGAATCATTCTCACAGCTGTTCCAGAGCACTCAGTCCAAGAATGGTAAGGGGATCTGGGGAGATTGCAGAGGTCATTTTGCTATCCTTGAGGCAGGATTCTGTTGCTTCATTCCTTTTCACATCCAGATCATAAAGTGGGACTTAATCTCAAGGAAAGGAACAGAATACATATATAACAGAGCTCATTGCTTGCAGCAGAGCAAAAATCCTCCTCATGGTTCTGGGACAGAAAAGAATGCTTGAGGTCATCCATTGACCAGAGCAGAGTCCAGGAAAGCTGTCAGGGTCTCTCCTGAGACCTTGGAAAAAATGAAAACTTGCAAGTCCTTGGGGATATCCTTGAAAACAACTCCCAAAAAAACCTCAAAAACATGCAATGGTGCTGCATCTACCCTGAAAACTGAGCCCTACATTAACAAAAAGTTTAAATCATGTCAGAGGTTGGAGAAATGAACAAGTAACAACAGGAAACAATCTGATCATAGACAATTACTTTGGTCTTATGGAGGATCAAAATCAGAATTAACAAAGTCAAAATTTCTGAATCTAAAGCCTCCTAGTAAAATATGAATTGGTCTTAGACTAAGGAAGAACTTAAGAAAGATTTTTAAAATCAAGTAAGGGAGGTAGAGGAAAAAGGGGGAGCAGAAGTAATAACACTGTGGGAAAATAATGGCAATCAAGTCAGCCCATCAATGAAGGAGATACCAAAAAAAAAGAAGAAAATTATATCTTAAAAATTTGTTTGTGTCACATGAAAAATGCAATCCAAAAGGCCAAAGAGAAAGTAATTCCTTAAAAAGTAGAATGGAACTAAGTGAAGCTGATGAATTTGTGAGAAATCAGGAAAGTAAAAAAAAAAAAAGAATGAAAAACAATAAGAAAATATGAAACACCTCATTGGAAATCAACTGACCTGGAAAACAGATGCAGGAGAAGTAATTTAAAAATTAAATTAAAAAATTTTTAAAAAGACTACATGAAAGTCATGACCAAAAAAAGAGCCTAGACATCATTTTTTCAAGAAATTCTCCAGGAAAACTTCACTGATATTCTAGAAGCAGAGGGTAAAATGGAAACTGAAAGAATTCCCTGAAAACCTCCCAAAATAGATCAAAAAATGAAAACTGCCAGAAATATTATAGCCAAATTTTAGAACTCCCAAGTCAAGGAGAAAATATCACAAACAGCCAGAAAGAAACAATTCAGGTCAACTTCCAGCCAAGATGGCAAAGACAAGCCGAGTATTGTGTTAAGTGCTCCTCTTTCCCCTCAAAAAACAACATGAAAGAAAGCTCTTAACAGAAACTCAACTGAAAAAACCCAGAACAAGAAGCAAGGAGAACACTTACCAAGAAGGTTTATCTCAGGGGATCATGGGTGAACCAAGAGCAGAGACCAGAGGATCAACATGGGGACAGAAGCTGGGGGAAGCCAAAGGGCCAGCTTCAGTCATAGAGACTTTGGTGAGTGATTGGTGAGAGATTCAACTTTAGCTGCAGAGTCTTTGGCTGGGAGAAGAGGAGATACAGGAGGGTGAGTGCCAGCACAATCTCAGGGCAAGCCTATAGAACAATCAGCTGGGCCTAGGTCCAGGGCTAAATACTTTCAGCAGAACCCTTTGCCCAGAACAAACAATAACCAACCCCCACTGCCTCCAGCTAAACTTTGGTCAACAGAGATCACTCAACACAAATTGATTAACTCCCTCCCCCAGGGGCCAGCTCAGTGATCAAAGTCAATTTAGATCCTGCTTCAGAGGGCCCCAAACACTCCAGAGTAAGCAACCAGCACTCCCTAGTGGCTAGTCCTTGGAATTTCTAAGCCAAGTGAACAAAGCCTCTAGGATGGTCAAGAGCAAACCTTTGAGAGCCAGCTGTACTCCCCAAGACAGTATCATAAAAGATGAAGAAAGATTAGAGGAAAGGAGGGCCCTTGGAAGAATACTTAGAAGAAATAGATTCTAACCCAGAGAGATCTAGCACTTCTAAGGAAAATATGAATTGGTCTCCAAGCCAGAAACACTTCCTTGAAAAAAATCAGGAAGGAGTTTAAAAATCAATTGGAAAAAGAAACTCAAGAGAAAATTAACATGTTGCAAGGGAAAATTAACATCTCATAGCAAGAAAACAAATCCTTGGAAAATACAATTGGACAAATACAAAATGAAAATAACTCTCAGATATTCAATAAGGCAAATGCAAAAACAAAATGATTCTCTCATATCTACACTTGGTGAAATGGAAAAATTCAAAAAGAGAACTGACCAACTGGAAAAGGAGTTGCAAAAGATAAATGAAGAAAAATCTTATTCTCAAAAATAAAGAATGGAATTGGTGGAAACTAAAGACTGCATGAAACAAGAATCTGTTAAACAAAACCAAAAGATTGAAAAAATAGAAGAAAATGTAAAATATAACATCAGCAAAACCACTGACCTTGAGAACAGATCAAGAAGGCAGAACCTAAGAATTATAGTTCTTCCTGAAAACATTGAAAAGGAAAAAAAAAACCTGGACTTAATATTCCAGGATTTAGTGATGGAAAATTGCCCTGATATCAATGGAACAAGAGGGCAAAATAGTGATTAAAAGAATACGTAGACTTCTGGCCAAGATGGTGGAGAGAAGACGGGCATATTTCTAAAATTTCCTGAGATTTCTTCATATATGATATGAAACAAACCTCTTAGCAGAAATATGATCAACAAAACCCAGAAAGAAAAGCCAAGAGAAAGATCATCTACCTCAGGAATTGTCTTCCACAGTCGTGGGTGAGTCAGGGCACAGAGGGTGGATCAGCCAAGGATCAGCCTGATTAGCGGTGGGGTTGGAGTCCCATGAGCCAGAGAGCCCAAGAACTGAATTTGCTTGAATAGCTGCTGGGCTAGAGCCTGGTAGACCACGTGGGGCAGGCTTGAGTCAGCTAGGGAGCAGAAGCCTTGCTGTTGGCGCTGACAATCTGTAGCTTGTCAATAGGGCTGGGAGGAGAGTTCCAGTGCAGGACACCTGCGGGCATCATGCCTAGGCTCCTCTGAGGAGGAACACCAAGCTCATACCTCCATTTCAGCTGAAGCTTCTTAACAAAACAAACACAATTAAGCAGTTTCTGCCCCAGGAACAGGTGTGTGAGCAGAAGAACCATCTCAGCTGACAATAGGGAGAGTGATGAGCTTACCCCTATGTATAACCCACCATTGATTGAAGACAAAAGTATTTAACAGCTTCAATCACTCCCTCCAGGTCAAGGGAGAAGGCCTCAATCAAGGTCACAGACACTCTAGAAAAAGCAACAAGCACCCCCTACTGGCCAGCTGGAGACATACTCAGTGAGTAAAGCCTCTAGGGATCAAAACACCAAACCTCTGTGAACCATGCCCTCCCCAATTCAAGGTCTTAGCAAAATGAAGAATGTTCAGTGGAAAGGTGGATCTATAGAAAAATTGTTGGAAGAAAAAGACTCTAACTCAGAGAAACCTAGAACCTCTTTGGAGAATATGATCTGATCTCCAGCACAGAAAGACTTCCTTGAAGAAATAAGGAAGGGGTTTAAACATCAATTTGAAAAATTTGGGAAAAGAAACCCAAGAGAAGATTAAGACCTTTCAACAAGAAAACAAATCATTGGAAAATACAACTGGATAAGTATAAAATGAGAATAATTCAGAACCTCAATTGGACAAAGGCAAAAAGAAAACAATTCTCTTAAAACTTCAATTGGTCAAAGGAACTGCAAAAAGTAAATCAAGAAAACTCCTCTCTAAAAAAAAAATGGACTCTGTGGAAACTAATGACTACAGGAGACAGCAAGAGCCTGTTAAACAAAACCAAAGAATAGGAAAAAAAAATATAAGGAAATGAAAAATACCTCATCAGCAAAACCACTGAGCTTGAGAATAGATCAAGGAGGGATAAACTGAGAATTATTGGCCTTCCTGAACACACTGAAGAGAGGGAAAAAATGCCTGGACTTAATATTACAGACTCTAGTGATGGAAAATTGCCCTGTTATCATGGAACCAGAGGGCAAAATAATTATTGAAGGAATACATCGATCCACTCTGGAAAGAGATCCTAAAATGAAAATAACAAGGAATGCTGTGGCCAAATTCCAGAACTATCACATAAAAAAAAATCCTGCAAGCAACCAGGAAAAAAAATTTAAATACCAAGGAGCCACAGTAAGGATTATGCAGGACCTGACTGTATCAACATAAAGGGATTGAAAGGCCTGGAACAAGATATCCTGAACAGGAAGAGATCTTAGAATACAGTCAAGAATTCACTGAGCCTCCTTTTTCAGAAGAAAAGATGGACATTTAATGAAATTCAAGTATTTCAAAAATTCCTGATCAAAAGACCAAAGCTAAATAGAAAATTTGTACATCAAACAGGAGGTCCAAGAGACACATGAAAAGGTTAAAAAGGGGGAAGGGGTAAAGAAAAAAACTGCTATGCAATAAGATGACACTGGATATATCCCAACATGGGAGAAAAGATTCTCATAACTCTTGAGAATTGTAACTCTAGAAGAGAGAACATACCTAGCCAGAAGTGGTGGACACTCATGACTTATCCATGAGACTGCTATCCAATGGGATGAAACTGACTATAACCTTACTTGGGAAAAAGACTGGAATAAATCTCAACAACTGTAACCCTGTTAGACAGAATATACTTAGCTAGAAGTGATGGATACTCAGAATTTTCTATGACTTGAATAGAATGATGTAAAAACACTTCCTTCTTAAAAAGGGGGACAGGAAGGACATCGGTGGATGAAGGGGATTGAATGGGGTAAATGCCATTACATTAAGAGGTACAAAAGAGCTATCATAATAGAGGGGAAGAAGGGAGAAGATGAGAAACACCTGAAACTTTCTCTCATCAAAATTGGCTTAAAGACAACTTATACACATACTCAGTTAATTTAAAAAATAGTTTACCTTTCAAATATTAAAAGGGGAAAAGGAGAGGGGGAATGGAGGCAGGGAGGGGCAGAAAAAAGGGAAACTAACAGAAGTAAGGAAAAGGGAAAAGGGATAAAAAGGGGAGGGGTGTATATAGGAGGGAAAACATATTGAAGGGGGTGGTATTCAGAAACAAAATACCAAGGAATAAGGATAAATGGGGTGGGGGGAGTAGGGAAAATACAAACAGAAGGAATATAGCATGGAGGCCTATTAAGAGTTAGTAATTATAACTTTGAATTTGAATGGGATGAACTCTCCCTTAAAACATAAGTGAATAGCAGAATGGATTAAAAAATACAATATTCTGCTTAAAAGAAACTCCTTTGAAACATATATACATATATACATATATATATATATATATATATATATATATATATATAGAGAGAGAGAGAGAGAGAGAGAGAGAGAGAGAGAGAGATTGAGAGAGAGAGGGAGAGAGAGTAAAGATAAAAGGTTGGAGCAAAATATATTTTCCTTCAGCTGAAGTGAAAAAAGCAGGCATAGCAATCCTTATCACAGACAAAGCAGCAGCAAAAATAGATAAAACAGATAACATTAAAAGAGATAAGGAAGGAAAGATATCCTCCTAAAAGGTACCATGGACAATAAAGTGATTTCAATACTATATATATCATAAAAATCTAATGATCAACTGCAGAAAGGCAGAAATAGTGAATACATCTTTCTCAGATCATAATGCAATAAAAATCATTTGCAATATTGGACCAGGGAGTTATAAACACAGAACTAATTGGAAAATGAATAACCTCATTTTAAAGAATGAGTGGATCAAACAACAAAGTATAGAAAGAATTAATTATTTTATCCTAGATAATGGCAATAATGAAACACCATACCAAAACCTATGTGATTTGCTCAAAGTGACTGTTAGTTTAATTAATTATATCAACTACAAATGTATCAGCAATTATATAATTATATCAATAGGTGCTCAAAATGCTTTTGACAAAATACAGCATCCATTCCTACTAAAAACACTAGAGAGTGTACAAATAAATAGACTGCTCCTTAGAATCATAAGCAGTATCTATCTGAAACCATCAACAAGCATTATATTCAATGGGGAGAGGCTAGAGACATTCCCAATAAGATCATGGGTGAAACAAGGATGTCCATTATCACTGCTACTATTCAATTTCATATTAGAAATGTTAGCTTCAGCCATTAGAGAAGAAAAAGAAATTGAAGGAATTAGAATTGGGAAGGAAGAGACAAAACTCTTTCTTTGCAGAAGACATGATGGTATACTTAGAGAATACAAAAAATCACTTAAAAATTAGCAGCTTTAGCAGAATAACAGAAATCTTCAGCATTTCTATATATAGCTAGCAAAATGCAGCAGAATGAACTAGAAAGAAAAATCCCATTCAAATTTACCTCAGACAATATAAAATACCTGGGAGTATACCAGCCAAAGGAGACTCAAAAACTTTTTTAAAATAATTGAAAAACACTTCTCACACAAATTAAAATCAGATTTTAAAAACTAGACAAACATCAACTTCTCATGGATTGGTCGAGCTTATATAACAAAAATGACAGTTATACCAAAACTAAATTACTTGTCTAGTGCCCTACCAATCAAAATTATAAAAATTACTTTAACGAGTTAGAAAAAGTTGTCAGTAAATTTATATGGAGAAATAAAAAGTCAAAAATTTTCAGTGATTTAATAAAAAAAGTGCAAAGAAGGAGGCTTAGTCCTACCAGATTAAAAATTATATATAAATCATCAGTCATCAAAACTGTCTGGTATTGGCTAAGAAATAGAGTGGTGGATCAGTGGAATACACTAGGTACAATAGCATTGAATGATTATAATAATATGCTGTTTGATAAACACAAAGAGTCCAGCAATTGGGATAAAACCTATCTCTTCAATAAAAACTTTTGGGAAAATTGGAAGTTAGTAGGGAAGAAACTTAGATTAGACCAAAATCTCACATCCAATACCAAGATCAAAATGGATACTGGATTTTGACATAAAAAAAGCAATAGCATAAGCAATGTAGAAGATCAAAGAGTAGTTTACCTGTCAGTTCTATGGAAAGGGAAGCAGTTTATGTCCAATGAAGAGACAGACAACATCATTAAAATCAAACTAGATAATTGTGATTACATTTAATTAAAAAGCTTTTGCACAGACAAAACCACTGTGATCAAGATCAAAAGAAATGTAAATTGGGAAACAATTTTTACAACTAGTATTTCTGACAAAGGACTCATCTCTTAAATATAAAGAGAACTGAGTAAAATTTTCAAAAAAAAGCCATTCCCCAATTGACAAATGCTCAAAGGATATGCAAAGGCAAATTATATCTGAGGAAATCAAAGCAATCCATAGTCACATGAAAAATTGCTCCAAATCATTACTTATTAGAGAAATGCAAATTAAAACATCTCTGAGATATAAGCTCATACCACTCAGACAGGCCAATATTTCCAGAAAGGACAATAATCAATATTGGAAGGGATGTGGGAAACTGGGACTCTAATACATTGTTCATGGAATTGTGAACTCATCTAACCTTTCTGAACAGAAATTTAGAATTACACCTAAAGGGCAACAAAAATGTGCATGCCCTTTCATCAAGCAATACCACTACTGAGTTTATACCCTGAAGAGAATATGAAAAAGGGTAAAAACATCACTTTTACAAAAATATTCCTAGCAACCCTTTTTGTGGTGGCTTAACAAACTGTGCCATGGAACATTATTGTTCTATTAGAAACAGTAGGGCTCAATGGATAGAGCACCAGCCCAGAGTCAGAAGTACCTGAGTTCATATCTGGCCTCAGACTCTTAATTATTATCCAACTGTGGGACCTTTGGCAAGCCACTGAACACCAATGCCTTGCAAAAACCTAAAAACAAACAAACAAACGAAAGAAACCAGGAGGGATGGGAATTCAGGGAAGCCTGGAAGGATTTGCATGAACTGGTACTGATCAAGATGAATTGAATCAGAAAAACATTGTACATGCTAACAGCAACATGGGGGTGATGATATACCTCGATGGACTTTCTTATTCCATCAGTGCAACAGCCAGGGACAATTTTGGGCTATCTGCAATGGAGAATACCATCTGTATCCAGAGAAAGTATTGTGGACATTAAACAAAGACCAAAGACCATCAAATTAGGAAAAAAAATTATCTTATTATATAATTTTGCTACCTCCTACTTTATTTTTTTCCTTAAGAATATGATTTCTCTCTAACATCTCATTCAACTAAGATCAATGTATACCACAGAAACAATGTAAAGACTAACAGAATGCCTTATGTGGGGGTGTGGGGGGAGGGAAGCAAAAATTTCAGGAAATTATAAAGTTCAAAATAAATAAAAATCTCTCTAAAAATAAAAAATTACCAACTATAAAAAATTTAAAAAATAATCAATTCAAGTATCATGGAACTACAATATGGATAAGACAAGATTTAGCAACTTCTCCATAGGGTTTGAAATATGCTATTCCAGAAGAGTCAACCACACAACAAACCTGAACATACTCTTTCAGTGGGAAAAGGTGTATTTTCAATGAAATACGGGACTTTCAAGCTTTCTGCATGAAATGACCAGAGCTGAAGAGAAAGTTTGATCTTCAAGTACAGGTCTCAGGTGAAGCATGAAGAGGGTGGAACATGAAGGGCAAGTCATGGTGGACTTAATGATGTTCAACTGCTTATTTTCATGTATAGGAAGATGATACTGATAGCTCATATGAACTTTCTTATTTGTTAGGGCAATTAGAAGTACATATGTAGGGGGCGGCTAGATGGCATACTAGATAAATCACTGGCCTTGGAGTCAGGAGTACCTGGGTTCAAATCTGGTCTCAGACACTCAATAATTACCTAGTTGTGTGGCCTTGGGCAAGCCACTTAACTCCATTTGCCTTGCAAAAACCTAAAAAAACCTAAAAAAGAAGTACATATATAGACAAGGCACAGGAGAGAGCTGTATTTGAAAGTATAATATATTAAAAAGATGGAATTTGGGGCAGCTAGGTGGCATAGTGGATTAAAGCACCAGCCTTGGAGTCAGGAGTACCTGGGTTCAAATCTGGTCTCAGACATTTAATAATTACCTAGCTGTGTGGCCTTGGGCAGGCCACTTAACCAAAAAAAAACCTTAAAAAAAATGGAATTAATGGAAGAGAAAGGAAAGTACTGAAAGAAAAGGCAAGGAGAAATAGAATGGTGTATATTATATCACATAAAAGAGACAAGGAAAAAGCTTTGGCAAAGGAATGAAAGATAAGGGGGAGTGAGTAAGCCTTACTTTCACTGGAAGTGGCTCAGAGAGAAAATAGAATACACAATCAATTTGGTGTATAAATCTATATTACCCTAGAGGAAAACAGAAAAGGAAAAGGATGGGAGAAAGGGGAGAGGGGGAGGAAGGAAGGGAGAATGTAGTTAAGAGAAGAGGGAAGAATCAAAGGCAACACACTATTGAGGGGGAACATGGTGAAAGGAGAGAGAGAGAGAGAATAGAATAAATGGAGGTAGGGAGAATATAATGGAAGAAAGATGGTTAACAATAGCAATTGTGGGGAAAATATTGAAGCAGTTTTTCTGATGGATTTATGATAAATAATGCTATCCATCCCATAGACTGATGGTGTCTAAATACAGACTGAAGCATACTTTTTTCTCACTTTAATTTTCTTGATGTTTCTCTTTCATTGGGGGGAAATTAATTTTACTTTTACAACATGACTATAATAATAATGTTTTTCATGACTCCACATTTTTAACCTATACCAACTAACTTACTTTCTCAATGGGGAGCGTGGGGTGCGAGGAAGAGAGAGAATTTGAAGCTGAAGGTTTTGGAAGTAAATGTCAAAACTTTCTTGTATCTGGGAAAAATATAGATTAAATAAATAAAAGGAGAGGGATAATTAAGAAGATGTGTAAGGTCCCAAAATAAACAGAAAAACAAAGAATAATATGAAAACATGACTCCTGAGCTTATGAAATCGTACTGTTGGGTCAAGAATCCCTTGAAACATTACAACAACAGAAGCCAAGTTTCTAAAATGGCATGAGTTTTCACACATTATGTCATTGGGGGACAAGGCTCTTCCAAATTAGAAAGATTTAAAGTATGGCCCTGGGAACAGGCTACACATCTATTATCTGAGTAAAACTGAAGCTAACTTTTAGAGAAGCACATCACCATATTAATCTGAAAGTGATGGATTTTTTAACATAACTCTCAAAAATATTTGTTGTGCTTATAATCTGTATCTTTCTCATATACCATGATCTATCTCTATCTGTTGACCTCTTCTCTGACTTCAAGATTCACTATAGTTTCTTCCTTCTCCATGAAGAGCTAAGCCTCCTAGGTTAAAGTAATCACTCTATAGATAACATTCTCATAGATAAATCTTGTCATTTATTTTATCCTTTATATCATATTTATTTGAATATATATTCTTTCCTATCCTACTCCCTCCCAGTCTTATATTATAAAGTCTTCCAGAGAAGGGACTTTGATACAGTTATCATTGAATTTTTGATGAATAGCACAGTGCTGTCAACATAATTCAATTCTTCTATGTTTGACATTCTATCCACTAAGAAAGCTAGATAATGCAAACAAAAAAAAAAAAAGAAATTGAAGAGGGAGTGAGGAAGAGGCCTGACTGATACATAGAGTATATGAAAAGAAACAGTGTGAAATAAGATTGCTCAAGTAGACTGGAGTCAAGTTGTGGATAGAATATCAGGGTCAAGATTGAATGTTTCATCTACTAAACTATTGCAATCCATAGAAAATATTTAAGTATAGGAATGTCTTGATAAAAGAACAAATGCTTTAGAACAACTGGTTGGGTAATAGTATAAAAGATCCATTAGAAAGGGGAGAGGCAGTGAGTTATAGTGGTAGAAATTGGCTCTCAGTCAGAGGGAAGATGAAAATTTCTGTCTTACTTCTTATTTTGTGACTATGGCACATCATAACACCTATCTGGATCTCATATTGTGTACCAGCATAATGAAGGTATTGATCTAGTTATTCTTTAATGGCAGACTTTACAAATGTTTCATGTTCAGTTTCACACCAACTCAATTAAATAAATATTGCATAAAGTGAGTCACACTTTTTTCTTTGCCACCACATATAAAATATTTTTACACTATACACTTGTCTATAAACTTTGCAATAGTATCATGTATAAAAAAAAACAATGTACATACCTTTATTTTAAAAAAAATATTTCATTGCTAAAAATACCATCATATAAATCTTCAGCAAGTCATAGTCTTTTTTGCTGGTGGAAGTTTTGCTTCAGTTTAGAAGACTTGATTAAGCAGGATGGTAACTGCTGAAAATTGGAGTGGCTTTGGTAATTTATTATAATAAGACAATGAAATTTATGCATTGATAGACTCATCCTATCTCTTGAAGTCCTAGAGGTCATGGTTGAGTTATAAACTGTACTAATTTCAATATTTTAATGTCCCAGGGAATAGGAAGGCTGAGAAGGAGAGAGATGGGTAATGGCTGGTCTATGGAGCAGTCAGAACACAGACATTATTTATGATTAAATTTGCATTTTATTTGGGAGCAGTTTGTGCCACCCAAAACAATTATAAAAATAACATCAAAGACCACTAATCACAGACCCTGTAACATAAAATAATAATAATAACAACAAAAATTTTAAGTATTGAAAGAATTACTGAAATATGATAGACACAGTGTGAACATTTGATATTAGAAAAATGGTGCTGATAAACTTGTTCAATGAAAAGTTTCTATAATACTTCCACTTTTAATAAGTGTTATATCAAATTTTCTTGGTGCAGCCAAGATGGTGGTGAGAAGATAGGAAGTTTCCAGAACTTTTCCCAAAATAACTTTTTTTTTAGTTTTTGCAAGGCAAATGGGGTTAAGTGGCTTACCCAAGGCCACATAGATAGGTAATTATTAAGTGTCTGAGAGTGGATTTGAGCCCAGGTACTCCTGACTCCAGGGCTGGTGCTTTATCCACTGCACCACCTAGCTGCCCCCCAAAATAACTTTAAATGAAACTTCTAAACCAATCCTAAAGTGATAGAATTCACATAAAAAAGGAGTGAAACAACTTCTTAATTCAAGATATCATGGAGAAATTTCAGAAAAGTTCTATCTCATATGTGAAAAACAACATGAATAATGACAAATAAGTAAAACAGACATAGAAGCTAATATATATATATATACATATATATATGATATATATATATATATGTATTTTAAATTTATTTACAAAGACACAGGGAGGAGTCACATTAGCAACTCAGCTTTTATTGTGATTTGTACTTTGTATTACACTTCAATACATTAAATGTCCCCATTTCTTTAAACTGATATTTCTACATAGCATTCTTATGACCCTTTACCCTCTGGTGGTCCTCCTATATAATCTCACTATTTTTTCAATATCCTTTCTAAAATACAGCACTCATAATGGAACATAGGTGTTCAAATATGCAGGAAAATCATCTATCTTTTCTTTTACATTATGCCTTCCTTAATACAAACTAAGATTCAAGACTTTTTTGGGGAAGAGGGGCAGAAGGGAGGAGGGAAGGGAAGGTTTTTAATTTAATCAGGCTTTTGAGTCATCTTGACTTTGTAGTCCATTACAATCCCCAAATAAATTATTCCTCACCAGTTTGCAAGGCAGCTTTTTTGATTCCAAGTTAGTAATCATATTTATCCATACTATTAAATCTCATCTCAAGAGATTCTCACCAATATTTTATCCGATCTAAATGTTTTTGGAACCTTACTGTGTAGTCTTGTATATTACCTCTCCCTCCAAATTTTGTTTAAGCTGTATATTTGACAGCTATGATAATATTCCTTTGCATGGAATATTTTATAGACATTATATATAGCTTATCTATCTATCTATGTATCTATCTATCTATCTATATGTACATAGACAACAAAAATATAGACAACACTAGGCCAAGGACAAATCTTAGAACACTATTTCCTAATTAATAAGATATAAAATATCAAAGATGATGGCAAATTTATGTAAGCATATTTATAGATAAAATATTTATATTTTCCTTATTAAATTTTATTGGAAACGTTTTTATGAATAACTTTGGAATTTGTTTCTATTAATATTTGAAAGGAGAAAGAAACAAGAAAAATATAGCTAATCTAGTTAGTTGAACTAAATAGTTTTGAGAGATATCATCAAGTGACTATTAATGGGTATTGGACAATTAATATAGTAAAGTATGGGTCGTCTACTTTTGGAAACTGATGATATTGCATAGTAACTTCTTGGAGAGATTTAATCTTTCTTCTGCTTTCTTGTAATTAAATTACCAGAATAGTGCTTGGTACCTAATAAATATTTGAAAACTGAATATTGAGAGATGGAAGGATTCATTTTTGTCTCTTTAAGTGATATATTTAATGTATATTCTCATTTATCAAAATATTCCTCAATTGTTATTATTTTAGATTTAATAACCATCTTAGCCATCAAATGATTTGCTATTCATTTCAAACAATGAGTAAATGATACAGAGAATATTTCTCTGGGAGGAAAGGAAAAAGTAATTTTATTTTTGTAAAAGAGATGAATGTTGGAAGATGAAGCACTACTTGTAGGATTTAGTATATGATTTGAAATTTCCTACATGATAAAATAATCAATAGTTAAAGAGAAAAGCAATGATTTAACCATTAATACCTTATCATTCATGAATTTTATTAAATTAAACCTTTTTGTTTCTACGCAGGTTATCAGTGAATTTTCTTGATAATAATCCATTTTCCTTTCTTTACAAAGATTTATAATTTGTCAATTCTAATTTTTAAATAAAAATTAGGAGCACTGGAAACTTGCTAGACTAGAATCTATGCTTGCTTGTACAGCATATCACATGATCTTGAAGTTAAAAAATAATTTAAATTATCATACCTCCTCATGTGGAAATATTTTTTTTACAAAAAAATAAGAATAGTTTTTAATTGGGTTTCTTTGTTTCTTTAAACCAAAAGAAGAATACTATAGTAGTTTCACTCTGTAAACTATTTAGAATTTTCACAAGGTTGCAAGTGTTTTTATCCATTTAAGCGTTCTTTAGCAAATGTTATCACGAAGTCAAAAAAAGTTAGAGAGAAACATGTTTGCATTTACCAGTGATAGCAAATCACATGTATTTATTGAAAGAGTGTATTAAAACTGAGTCATTTCAGTGTATCTTGAGAATAGGTAATATACAAAATTCTAATTAAAGAATAAAGAAGAAATTGCTATTGAACTAAAGCATAGTAATCAGGATTGTTTTTAATATAAAAGGATTTTTGTAAGCAAAATCAGTATACTTATATTGGCAGTCATTTAAAACACTTTGTTTGTGACTATGAAAAAACTCAACAAGAAACATTCATAGGCTACCTGAACTTGTAGTGCCTAGGGTATATCCATGTAGAATGTAGAAATCATTTATTATACCTACTCTAGCCCCTTGGCCTTTATTTACCTGCCCCTCTTCAAAATACATATATATTTAAATATATTCAAGCTTCATGTTAAAATTATGCATACAGGGGCAGCTAGGTGGCACAGTGGATAGAGCACTGAACCTGGAGTCAGGAGTACCTGAGTTCAAATCCAGCCTCAGACACTGAATAATTACCTAGCTGTGTGGGCAAGCCACTTAACCCTGTTCCCTTGCAAAAACCTAGAAAGAAAGAAAGAAAGAAAGAAAGAAAGAAAGAAAGAAAGAAAGAAAGAAAGAAAGAAAGAAAGAAAGGAAGGAAGGAAGGAAGGAAGGAAGGAAGAAAGGAAGAAAGAAAGAAAGGTAACAAAAATTTCTCATTCTCACTTTTTGTTAATTCTGAAACACCAGAATTTAACTGAAGATATTATTTTAAAGTTGCTTCGAGGGGAATGTTGAGAGAGTGGTGTTTTCTTCCAGATGCTCTCTAGCCTTAAAAGTCTAACTCTGGACTATATGAGAAAATGAAAGCTAGAATAAATCTTCTAAATTATTCAGTGTCACAGAATTTCTGAGATATCATTTGAACTCAATGTTTTTCTGATTCCAAATCCAACAATTTACTCATTGCCAATTCCATCGCATAATTGTGAAGTTATTAAACAATTGCCATACTTTATTTTTGATATTTTTAAATTTTAAACTTAAGTACAAAATAAGAAAAACTTTTCATAGCAAAATGTAAGATAGAATTCATAATATAAAGCAATAAATTTCCATTTCAAGAAAGCATATATTTGAATATATTGTTCAAAGATGTCCATCTTTTCTTTGCTTCCTTCTAGGCTTTCTTCTGTTCTCTGCTGTGCACTATTTATTTTTTTTCTCCCAACCACCGCATTGTTACAATGAAATATAGTTATATACATGTACTTACATGCAAACATTTATACATATGAACATGATCACATACACATACAAACCTATATATATAGAGATAGAGACAGATAGAGATAGAGATAGAGACAGATAGAGATAGAGATAGAGATAGAGATAGAGATAGAGATAGAGATAGAGATAGAGATAGAGATAGAGATAGAGACAGAGATAGAGATGAGATAGAGATAGAGATAGAGATAGAGATAGAGATAGAGATAGAGATAGAGATAGAGATAGAGATAGAGATAGAGATAGAGATAGAGATAGAGATAGAGATAGAGATAGAGATAGAGACAGAGATAGAGATAGAGATAGAGATAGAGATAGAGGTAGAGGTAGAGGTAGAGATAGAGATAGAGATAGATACACACACACACACATACACACACACACATATATTGAGAAATAGGTACACATACCCACATAGGTTTATTTATATACATATATATTGATGGTTATCTATATATATATATTTTATGTATCTCTCTATTTTATAACATTTCTTGAAAGCAACCCTCCTCCCTCCTGTACTTTACTTCTGCTCACTATTTTGCCCTCCTATTTCTTAACTTCCTTCCAGGAATTGCTTCCTTACACACCCTTCTGTACACCCCTTCCCATTAAGACACCCTTCTATATACACTCTCATTCAATTCTCTCACCTTCCAACTTCATATAATATTTCTGCTAATCCATATGTGTGTATGCATAAGTATATGTATTGTTCCCACTTTAATCATTACAGAAAAGAGTAGTTTCCAGAACTAGCTTTACTTTCCCATCTAATTCTTCTGCATCAATTATTTCTCTAACACTTCTTTTGTTAATATGATCTTTTTATATCATTTCCCACATCATTTAATGTTTTAAGAATTCTATTCAACTTAGATTTGTCTTAATTGAATGAGCCAATTAATATTAATAATCTTAGACATATGGTTTACATATTCACATAAGAACAGTAAGCAATTTGTTCATGTCAAGTCCTTTTAATTAGTCATTGATGTTTACCTTCTTTTTTTCTTGTTCTTATATGTCTAAATTTCAATCAACTTCAATCTTTATTTTAATAAAATCCTGAATATCTGACATGTCATTGACTATCCTTTTTTTGGTTTATGATTATACTCAATTTTGTGAATATGATATTTATGACTACATTAGTTTTTCAATATGTAGTTTTCCAATAACTGCAGTCTTTTAAAAGAACTGTTTATGCAAATACTTTAAAATAATGACTCTAACCAAATTCTAGAATGGTGGAAGCCACAGGGTGACAACTTGGAAGATCTTTGGGAAAGTTCTATGATACCAGTATTAGAAAAGGCCACATCACAGCCTGGGCTGTGCTGGTCATGCTGGAGCAAACCAGCTCCAACCATCCTGCAAGAGTCCGAGGGGCACTTGGATCCATGGTAGTGGGGGAAGTTTGCAGACCTCTTGAAAGTCCCCTATTTCATTGAATGTTCATCTTTCCCCCGGAAAAGTATGTTTAGTTTTGCTCAGTTGAAATCCAAGCTCTTTTAGAATAACAAATTCCAAGTTCTATAGGCCCTTAATGTAGACACTGCTAAATTTTGTGTTATCTTGACTGTAGGTCCACAACATTAGAATTGTTTTTTTTTGTTCTGACTGCTTGTAATATTTTCTCTTTGACCTGGGAATTCTAGAATTTGGCTAGTGATCATAAAGAACAAGTTGGAAGGTCAGCAGGAAAACTCTGCCACACCAGGATGAGATTGGAGCCCAGTTTAGGACAAGCCTTAGTACTGACCCAGCCCCAGGAACTATGAACAGGCCTGGGAAGCTACCTGGCTATGGAGCCACCCAACAGCTGTTCCCAGAGAACTTATTCAACAGATGGTAAGGGGATCAGGTGAGTCTGCAGCAGCATCTTTGCTATCTCTGAGGCAGGAATCTCTTGTTTTTCATGTACTAAGATCCAAGTCACAGTCTGAGCCCCAGTCTCAGCAAAAGAATATTTACTGCCATAGTGGAGCAGGGACTCTCCTCACAGCTCCAGGACAGAAGGGAGTGCTTGTGGTCATTCACAAACCAGAGCACAGGCCAGGAGAACAGTCAGAGTGTCTCATAAGATATTGAAGGAATTGAGGTCCCTGGGGATGTCCATTAAAATAGCTGCAAAAACCCTCAAAAACTTCAGTATATGCAACCCAGGAAACAGAACCCCACCTTAACAAAGAGTAAAAATCAAGTCATAGGTTGAGGAAATGAACAAACAATAGAAGAAAAAAAAAATCCAATCATAGACAATTACTTTGGTCTTATGGAGGATCAAAATAAACCTTCAGACAATAACAAAGTCAAAGCTTCAGTAATCAAAGCCTCCAAGAAAAATATGAATTGGACTCAGGTAATGTAAGAACTCAAAAAAGATTTTGAAAATCAAGTCAGGGAAGTAGAGAGAAAATTGAGAAGGAAAAATACAGCACTGAAGGAAAATAGAGTCAGCAGCTTGATGAAGGAGATACAAAAATAATTCTTAAGAAAACATCTTAAATCCTAGTTCAAATTAAATGGGGAAAGCTGTCCAAAAGCCCCAAAAGGAGAAGAATGCCTTAAAAAACCAGAATTGGTCAGATGGAAAATGAGATACAAAAGTCTCTCAAGAAAACAATTGTCTCAGATGGAGAGTGGAGTCAAGAAAAACTGATGACTTTGTGAGAACTCAAGAAAAAATAAAACAAGAGAAAAGAATGAAAAACTTAAAAAAATGTGAAATAGCTTATTGTAAAAATAACTGTGGTGGCTAGGTGGCACAGTGGATAGAGCACTGGCCCTGGAGTCAGGAGTACCTGAGTTCAAATCCAACCTCAGTCACTTATTAATTACCTAGCTGTGTGGTCTTGGGCAAGCCACTTAACTCCATTTGCCTTGCAAAAAACCTAATAAATAAATAAATAAGTAAATGAATGAATGAATGAATGAATGAATGAATGAATGAATGAATAACTGACCTGGAAAACAGATCCAGGAGAGATTATTTAGCAATTATTGAACTACCTGAAAGTTATGATCAGGAAAAGAGTTTAGATTCCATTTTTTCAAGCAACATTTCATAAAAATTGCCCTGATGTCCTAGAAGTAGAGGATAAAATAGAAATTGAGGGTATTCACTAATCCCCTCCTGAAAGAAATCCCAAAATGAAAGAACTCCCAAGTCAAGCACTCAGAAAAAGCAGTTCAAATATCATGGAGTTACAATCAGTATTTAGAAGTGTCTACATTAAGAACCTATAAGACTTGGAATATGATATTCTAAAAGAGCCTGGATTCCAACCAAGTAAAACTAAACATACTCTTCTGGGGGAAAGATGAACATTCAATGAAATAGCAGACTTTCAAGCTTTCCTATTGAAATGATCAGAGAAGAGCAGAAAGTCTGATCATTAAGTACAGTGAAGCTTAGAAAGGGTGAATAGGAAGCCAAAATTATGCAGGATTTAATGATCTTTAAATGCTTGTATTCCTACATGGGAACATGACACTGATAACTCATATGAATCATCTCAATTATTAGGGCAGTTAGAAGGAGTATATATAGACAAGGCACAGGAGAGAGCTGAATATGAAGGTATGATATACTATAAAGGTGGAATTAATGGGTGAGAAACAACTGTACTCGGAGAAAGGGAAAAGAGAAATCAAATGGGCTCATTTATTTCACATAACAGAGGCAAAAAAAAAGTTTTTACAATGGAGTGGAAGGGGTAAAGGTGAGGGGGAATGAGTGAGCCTTCACTCTCAACAAAAATGATTCAAAGAGGAAATAATATACACACTCAACTGGGTATAGAAATCTATCTTATTCTAGAGGAAAGTAAGAAAGGAAAGAGATGGGATAAAAGGAGCAGGGATTTGGAAATGGGTTGTAGATGGTAAAAGAAATGGAAGATCCTGGGAGAAGTTAGTTAGATACAACATAATTTTCTGGAACAGCAGAGTGAAATGAGAGAGAGAATATAACAAATGGGGATGGGAAGAAATAGGATGGAGCAAAATGCAACTAGGAATAGCAATTGTGAGAAAAAATATTGAAGCAATTTCTCTGATAGACTTATGATAAAGAATGTTATCCATCCCACAGACAGCACTGATAGTATTTGAATACAGACTGAAACATTTTATTTTTCTTGAGGTTTCTCTTTCTTGGGGGGGTGTTGAACTATGTTTACTTTACAACGTGATTATTGTAGCAATGTGAAAAAATAAGCAATCTTTTTTTAGAAGAAATCTTAAAAATGTTTTTTAGAAAAGATGTACTCAAGTGGCAGATAAGAATGTCATTGGAGATTTTCTTTCTGTTTGTATTTGTTTCTTCTTTCACAACATAATTATTATGGATCTGTCTTTATCATGGTTATACATATGTAGCTTATATTAGATTTCTTTATGGCAGGGGGAGGGAAGGGAGGGAGGGATAAAAATGTAAAGCTCATATCTTTGCAAAACATTTTCTTTGCAAATTACCATTGTATGCAGTTGGCAATGTTAATAAATAAAATATTTAAAAATAAAGTAACATATTTTAAAAGTAGCTGTTGTTAAGGTTTTTGTAATTCAAATTGTGACTCCATCATATTTGAATTGTTTGTGTTTATGTGTGTGTGTGTGTGTATGTGTGTGTGTGTGTGTGTTGCTAATAATATTTTGGATTCTTTTTAGGTGGTGATCAGTGATTTTTTTCTATTTCTATTTTCTCTTCTTGTTCCAAAACTACAAAACTACAAAATTTTTCATTAATTATTTCTTGTATTATTTTACTAGGAACTTTTTATCATAGTTCTCAAATAGCCCAATTATTCTTATATTTTCTCTTCTCGATCTGGTCTCCAAATCAATTGTTTTTCAAATAAGTTGCTTCACATTGTCTCCTACTTTTTCTTTATATTTTGTTTTATTATTTCTTGGTCTCATAACTTCAATGGCTGCCCTTTAGTCAATCTTGATTTCCAAAGCCCCATTTTCATACTGGAGAGCCTTGTTCTCATTTTCTGTTTGGTTTACTTTCTTTTTATAGTCTTCTTATTTTTCTTGGATTGTCCTTTTCATTTTTTAGTTTTTGTCTGTCTTTCTTATTTGATTGTCCAGTCTTTTTTGAATTCTATGAATTTTTCTGAGCAGGTAGCCAATTAATGTTACTCTTTGAGGTAAGAAGCTTTGTTTAATATCATTCTCTGAAGTTGAATCCTGGTCTTCTCTTTTCCCATATCTCCTTTGCCTGCTCATTTTAAAATATTTTGCTCTGGGCCCAACCCCTGTACTCCTTTCCACTTTCAAAGGACAGTGGCAGGCCCTCCTCATACTGTGCTGGAAATGATTTTATTTTCCAAAAATCCTTCAGTGACTATAACCTTCAATTCTCCTCTTTGTCCTGGAATCAAGATCGAGAATCCAATTTTCCTGTTAAGTGTCCATAGTCAATCTCATCCTGAACCATTGCTTCTGTACTCACTAGGTATGTGGCAGTATTTTCTTGTGCAGGCCTGAGTCAGGGAAGTAAAGCTAGCCCTTATCAACATAGGTCCCCTCTCTTCCCCCACCCAAATATATGTCTCCCCTTACTATCTGTGATGTAAGAATTCCTGTGGCTGAGAAGAAGGCTACCTCCCAACCTCACTATCAGGTTGCCCCTATGGTTTTCCTCTTCCTATTTCAGGAAGCTAATCTGGAGATGTTTATACTTTATTCATGAAACTCAGTCCTGAAATTTTTCTTCTGATCTTTTCCAGTTGTCTCAGGAGGACCACTGTTCTGGTCTAGCACTTATTTGTTTTATTATATTTTTAGCTTACTTTTTAAAATTTATTTTCTAATTATATGGAAATATAGTTTCCCACATTCATTCTTTTGCAAGTTTTTAAGTTACACATGTCTCTACCACCTTCCCTTTATTCCCTCCATGTTAATAAATAATTTGATATAGGTTGTGTATATACAATATTTTTAACATATTTCTATATGAGTGTGGAAAGAAGAATTAGAAGAGAGAAAAAAGCTAAGAAGAAAAGGAAAAAATGTAAAAGTTTTAAAAGAGAACATAGAATGCTTTGCTCTGTGTTCAGAATCCCTAGTTTTTTACCTGCATGTGGATGTCATTTTCCTTAACAGGTCCCTAAGTGGTGTCCAGTTACTTCCACAGTAGTTCATCATCTCACAATATTTCTATCAATGTGTACAGTATTTTCCTGGTTCTGCTCACTTCAATCAATATCAGTTTATGCAAGTCTTTCCAAGATTTTCTGAAGTCAGGTGTCTTATTATTTCTTACAGAACAATAATACTTCAAAGCATTTATATACCATAGCTTGTTCAGCCATTCCCCAAATGGTGGGCATGATAAGGAGTATTTCACAAAATTTCATAAATACATCTATTAGTTAACCTTCACTTTATAATGTATTTTTCCTTCCTCATCCCTTTCAATTACATCCGTTTTTATTTTTTCTTTGTCTAAGGTCAGTATTACTGCTCCTGCTTTTATTTTTAACTATATTCTACTCCAACCATTTACTTTTATCCTGTGCATGTGCTTTTGGTAAGCAATATATTGCTTACCAAAGAATTCTGGTTTTTAATCCATTCAGCTATTCACTTCTGTTTCATGGGAGAGTTCATCCTATTCACATTCACAGTTATGATTAGTAATTCTGTATTTCCCTTCCCTTTATCCCTCCACATCAATGTGTTATTTCTAACTGCTGCATCTCTCAATCTTCCAGTCCTATTCCCTTTTCTTCTACCTTTCCCATTTTAATTTTCTTTTTTTTACTTTTCACTTTAAATTTAAGTTTACCTTTACTTATCCTTTCCCTTTTATAAGCCTTACTTTTTCCTTTATTTCCCTCCTTCTCTATTTCTCTGAGGGGTAAGATAAATTTCTAAACTCAGTTGGGAATGTATATTATTCCATCTTTGAGCCAAATTTGTTGAGAATAATATTTACTTAGTGCTCACACCCTCCTTTCTTTCCCTTTACTAAAATAGGTCTTTTGTACCTCAGCATGTGGTACTATTTATCCAATAACATCTTTTTCTCCTGGTATAATGCTCTTTTTCAAGTGTTAATTGCTTTATCCATGTTTTGTAGCCATATTCTCTATCAAAGTATACTTTTTACTGTTGTCCTTATAGAAGAACAATTCTCAAGAACTAGAAACATCCTTATGTCAAATTCTATTTAAACACTCATCTTTTTTCAAGAACAATTCCTCCAACTGTCATAATATAAATACGGTCTTCAAAAACTAAATGTTTGATCATAAAAAAACCAAATTTTTCTAAAAAAAATTAACATCCCCCTTCTATTTACTTGTTAATTTATCTCTTTAGTCTTGTAATTAAAAGTAAAATTCAGTTCTGATTTTTTATTAGGTAACTTTGAAAGCTCCCTTTTTCATTAAAAATGCATCTTCCTCTGAAAAAAAAATCAGATGAATTTTGCAAAATAGTAGATTCTTGTTTGTATTCTAAGTTCCTCTGCCCTCTTTAATATATTCCAGGCCCTCTGATTCTTTAATGTTGAAGTTCATAAGAACTGCATAATCCTGACTGTTGCTTTCAAGTAGCTAAATTACTTCAGTTTTGACTGTTTACAATATTTTCTCCTTTAGCTGAGAATATCAGAATTTGCCTACAATATTCCTTGGACTTTGTTTTTTTTTGTTTTGGTGAACCTCTTTGTTGGAGGTGATCAATAAGTTCTTTCAAGGACTATTTTATCTTTTTGTTCTAGGACATTATAGCAGTTTAACACAATAATTTCCCAACATTTATTATCCAGGCTTTCAGAAAGATCACTGATTTGTAAATTATCTCTCCTGGTTTATTCTCCAGGATGGTGGTTTTTCCCTTAGAGGTACTCTACCCTTTTTTCTTTTTTTCTATTTTCATCCTTCAGAAAATTTTTAAAAGTTTGAAATGTTCTGATCTACACTGCCATCTTCCCAGAATTCTTTAAGAAATGTTTTTATTATTGCTTTATTTTTGTTCAGTCATGTTCAGTCATTGATCATTCCTTGTGACCTGTGTACTAAGTCTACATGGAGTTATTTTAACAAAAATAATGGAGTGATTTGCCCTTTTCTTCTCCAGTGGGTTAAAATAGAAGTAAATCACTTCCCCAAGGTCACATAACTAGTAAACATCTGAGACCAAATTTGAATTCAAGTCTTCCTGACTATAGATCAAGACTCTATCTATAGTTACCTTGTTGTCTCTTAAAATTAGTGAATCTTCTCAATATATTGATCATGGTACTTGGGGGAATGAACCTAATTTATTTTAGCATTCTATTAGTAAGATCTTTGTCCCAAAATATTGATTTGACTCTCTTCCAACTATGGTGATTCTTCTATCTTAAGAAGCACAATCAGAATTTCATCTTCTTTTAGTAGACTTCCAGCAAGTGACATGGCTGAACTTTCAGTAATTACAGGAAAAAATATACATCTGAGGGTAAATCCATGACTGAGTAGCAGCAGCATATCACATGGACATTTGTGGAGTTATCACTATGCAGATTGCTTTCAGGTAAATAACCAGCATATTTTTAGATATAATCAAAGACAGGAAAACTTGGAAGCAAATGACTTGTGCTCAGAGAAGGTTCATTTACCAACATTTGCATTCCCTAAGCTTTTCCAATTCTCACTAAATGTGGATGTCAAACTAAAGAAAAGCAACTCAGTTTGTAAGGGAGTTTTGAGAGAATTAAATTGATTCAAATATTGTCTTATCCAGTGGTTCAGAGGAACTTCATGGGATAGGACATATTTTTCATTTAAAGCCAGCAGTTCTACTTTCTGGAGAGCAATTTGGAATTATGTCCAAAGGGAAATAAAAACATGTATACCTTTTGATCCAGAAAAATTGCTACTTAGTCTTTATCCTTAGGAGTTCATTAAAAAAAAGACAAAAATCCCACAAGTGTACAAAAATATGCTTAGCAGCACTTTCTGTAGTGGCAAAAGAGTGGAAATTCAGTAGATACCATCAACTAGAGAATGGCTAAACAGATTGTGGTCTATGTATGTGATGGAACACTATAGTTCTAAAGAAATCAAGAAGGATAGGATTTCAGAAAAACCTGGAAAGACTTGCATGAATTGATGTTGAGTCAAAAGAACAGTGCAGAAGAACATTACACACACTAACAACAACATACGGTAATGATCAACCATGATGCACTTGTTCATTTCAGCAGTACAGTAATCAAAGACAATTTTAAGAGACTTGTGGAAAATACCATCCATATTCCAAAGAAGAACCTGTGGAGTTTAAATGAGGACCAGAGTATATTATCTTCACTTTTTACAAATTGTCTTATGTATCAGATAATTATCTCTACAATTTCCTTTCTTCCTTTGTATCTGATTCTTCACTCACAGCACATTCAATTTTAATCTGCATTTAGCCTGGTTTCAAATGTTCAGTCATTATCAAATTGCTTTATGTCAGGGAAAGGAGGGAAGGGTGTGGAAGGAGGGAGAAAAGTTTTAAAACTCAAAACTTTGTCAAAAAAGATTGGCAAACTGTATGTAATTGAAAAAGTAAATAAAATATCTATATAAATTGAAAAAAAATAAAGACAGAAGTTCCGAAATATCCAGTAGAATAAGTATTGATAATCAGGGCCTATATTTGGATTGAAGAAATAGAAACTCAATTATGATATTTCTCTTATCTTGGTGATAATTGGTGTAAACATAAAAGAAAATGAAATATGAAATCACAGTTTTGAAGAATATGAATTATAGAAGGAAAATACAACCACATATGCCATAGATCAATACAGAAAGATTGTCTAAGTATAAATGAGTTTCTTCTGTGGTGAATGCACACTCTTTACATAGTATCTTAATATAAGGACACATTTCAATTAACATTAACCTCTGATTTTCATTTAGGTGTAGATATGTTTTAATTATTATTCTCTTAAGTCATTCCTTAACTGTTAAAAATTAAGTATATCTGTTAATTTTGTTTCACCTATTTTTGTTATTAATTATTTTTTAATTTGGAATTAAAAAGAAAATAAAAATGTTATGCAGCCATTTAAAAATTTTCATTTCTTGTTATTTCTAGAATACTGTGTTGATTTTTATTTGTATTTTTAGAAGATTTTATTAATTTTGAGTTTTAAAATTTTTCCTCCTATACTTGCTTCTCCCCCCCCCCCAAAGATGGCAATCTGTTGGTCTTTACATTGAGTGTATGGTATACATTAATCTAAGTAAAATGTGATGAGAGAGAAATCATATCCTTAAGGGAAAAAAATAAACTATTAGAGATGGCAAAATTACATAATAAGATAATGTTGATTTTTTTAAAATTAAAGTTAATAATCTTGTCTTTGTTCACACTTCACAATTCTTTCTCTGGATACAGATGGTATTCTCCATTGCAGATATCCCAAAATTGTGCCTGATTGTTACACTGATGGAATGAACAAGTCCATTGAAATTGATCACCAGCCCTATGTTGCAGTTAGGGTGTACAATGTTTTTTTCTGGTTCTGCTCATCTCACTCAGCATCAGTTCATGCAGATCCTTCCAAGCTTCCATGAATTCCATTCCTCCTGTTTCTAATAGAACAGTAATGTTCCATGACATACATATAACACAGTTTGTTAAGACACTTCCCAATTGAAGTAAATTCACTTAATTTCTGGTTCTCTGTCACCACAAACAGAGCTGCTAGGAATATTTAATTGCAAGTGATGTTTTTTTACCCTTTTCCAAAAACTCTTCAAAGTATAGAGCCAGTTGTAGTATTACTGGATGAAAGGGTATGCAAATATTTGTTGCCCTTTGTTTGTAATCAAAAATTGCTCTGCGGAAAGGCTGGATGAGTTCACAGCTGCACCAACAATGGATTAGTGACCCAGATTTCCCACATGCCTTCCAACATTCATCATTCTACTTTCTGGTCACAGTGGCCAGTGTGAGAGGTATGAGGTGATATCTCAGAGATACTTTAATTTATATTTCTCTAATAAGTAATAATTTGGAGAAATTTTTCATTTGACTATGGATTGCTTTGATTTCATTAGCTGTAAATTGCCTTTGCATATCCTTTGACTATTTGTCAATTAGGGAATAGCTGGGGTTTTTTAAAAATTCGACTCGGTTCTCTGTATATTTTAGAAATGAGTCCTTTGTCAGAAATACTAATTGTAAAAATTGTTTATCTAAATCTGAGAGTGGGAGGTCTCTCATTAGTAGACTTTTTCTTCCTTTGTCTTCCTATAACTCTTTCAACTACTCCTCCAGGAATTTGGTTGCTATATCATTGGGTGCATACATATTCAGTATTGAAATAACTTTACTGTCTATGGTACCTTTTAGGAGAATATAGTTGCCTTCCTTATCTTTTAACACTATTTTCGCAACTGCTTTGTCTGAGATAAGGATTGCTACCCTTGCTTTTTTCACTTCAGTTAAATCAAAATGTATTTTGCTCCAAGCTTTTACATTTACTTTTTATGTATCTCTCTGCTTCAAATTGGTTTCTCATAAACAACATATTGTAGGATTTTGTTTTATTATCTACTCTACTAATTCCCTTACATTTTAAGGAAGAGTTCATCCCATTCACAATCAAAATTGTAATTACTAACTCTTTATTGCCCTCCATTCTAGATTTTCCTCCGTTTTTATTTTTCCCCCTTTTTCCCCTTTGTCCATATTCCCAAATATTTTGTTTCTGAATACTGCCACCTTCAGTGTTTTTGCCCTCCTTTATCAAACCACCTCCCCTTTCTTTCCCCTTTCCCTTTTCCCCTTCTTCCTTCCCTTCCTTTCTGTTATGCTCCCCTTTTCTCCCCCTCTCCTTCCCTCCAACCCCTTTTCCCCTTTTAATACTAGAAAGGTAAGAGAAGTTTCTGAAATTTAAATGAGTGTATGTAAGTTGATTTGAAGCCAAGTCTGTTGAGAGGAAGATTCAGGTGACTCTCGTCTCCTCCCTTCTTCCCCTCTATTGTAGTAGGTCTTTTGTACCTCTTAATGTAATGAGATTTACCCCCATTCAATCTCCTTCATCCTCTCATCTCCTTACTGTCTCCCTTTTTAAGGAGGTATCTTTTTTAAATCATTCTTTCTGTGTCAAAAAAAAATCATGAGTGTCCATCACTTCTCTCAAATTATATTCTCTCTAAGAGAGTTACAGTTCTCCAGAGTTATGGGAATATTTCTCCCAGGTGGGTATATAGCCAGTTTCAGCTTATTGGATAGCAGGTTTTTTCTGTTAGCTTTTTATTATTTTTTACCTTTTCATGGGTCTCTTGAGTCTCCTGTTTGGTTTAAAAATTGTCTATTTAGCTCTGATTTTTTCATCATGAAATCTTGAAAGTCTTCCATTTTGTTAAATGTCTATCTTTTCCCCTAAAAAAGATGACTCAGCTTTGCTGGATAGTGGACTCTCAGCTGCATCCCAAACTTCCATGCTCTTCTGAATATCTTGTTCTAAGTCCCTTGATCCCATAATGTTGATGCAACCAGGTCCTGTGTAATCCTGACTGTGGCTCCTTGGTATTTAAATTGTTTCTTTCTATCTACTAGCAGGATTTTCTCTTTTAACTGGTAGTTATGGAATTTGGCCACAATATTCTTTGGTGTTTTCATTTTAGGATCTCTTTCCAGAATATGACAATGGATTCTTTTAATAAATATTTTACCCTCTGATTGCATGATATCAGTGCAGTTTTCTATCACTAAATCTTGTAATATTTAGTCCAAGCTTTTTTTTCCTCTTCAATGTTTTCAGGAAGACCAATAATTCTCAGGTTGTACCTTATTGATCTGTTCTCAAGGTCAGTGGTTTTGCTTATGAGATATTTTATATTTTCTTTAATTTTTTCAATCTTTTGCTTTTGTTTAACAGAATCTTGTTGTCTCATGAAGTCACTAGTTTCCACAGATTCCATTCTTTTTTTTAGAGAAGAAATTTCTTCATTTACCTTTTACAACTCCTTTTCCAATTGGTCAATTCTATTTTTGAAGGAGTTTTCAATTTGACCAAGTGTAGTTTTGAAAGAATCCTTTTCTTTTTGCATTTGCCCAATTGTACTTCCAAGAATTTGTTTTCTTTTGTGATATGTTAATTTTTCTCTTGAGTTTCTTTTCCCAATTTGTCCAATTGATTTTTAAACTCCTTCTTGATTTCTTCAAGGAAATCTTTCTGGGCTGGAGACCAGTTCATATTCTCCTCAGAAGTGCTAGACCTCTCTGGGTTAGAATCTGTTCCTTCTAAGTATTTCCCCATGGGGCCCCCTTTTCTAAGGTCTTTCTTCATCTTTCTAGGATCTTCTGTTGTCGAAGGGACTGGGCCTCAAAACCCTAGAGGCTTCATTCACTGAATTTAGTAATTCCAAATGAGTGGGCCAATAGGATGTGCTGGTTGCTTTCTCTGGAGTTTATGAAGCCCTCTCCTTAATCCTGCAAGGAGTGAGGAGGGAGTGAGGAGGAGCAGCAAGGTCTTAGTTGACTGGGAACAATTGTCTGGACCCTGAGGGAGGGAGTTAATCTCCCTTTTAGCTGAAAGAACTCTATTGCCCACACCTGAGCCTGAGGGAGTTGGGGTTGTTTATCATTTGTTTTGGGAAGAATGCTCTGTAAAAAGTATGGAGCTCAGGTCCTGCCTACAGCTGTTCACTTTCCAGGTGTGCACTGCAACTCTCTGTACTGGAACTCAGCCACTCCTAGACTGGGACTGACAAGACCTTCTCTCTTCCCTGGCCAAAGATTGCACTACTAAAGTTGGTCATCAGACCCACTACTCACCAAAAGTCTGCTAATAAGGCCAGTCCTATGGCTTCACTCTGCTGCTCCCCCTGCACTGGCCCTCTGCTCTCCATTCCTGGTTCATCCATGGTCCCTGAGACAGACATTGTTATTAGGTTTTCTTCTCCTAGCTTCTTTTTCTGGGTTTTATCAATCAAATTTCTATTAAGACGTTTCTTTCATTTTATTTTTGAGGGGAAACAGGAGTAGTTAGCTCAGTGCCTGTTTTTTCTCTGCCATCTTGGCAGGAAGTCCTCATTTTTAAAAGGAAAAAGAGATTCTTTTTTAATGCCCAAAGGTAAAGTGGCCTTTCAAACCAAGCAAAAGTCATAACTTCAGCAGTAATTCTGATAAAGGGCATAAGACACAGGATAAATTGATGCAAATTATAATTGGTTAAAGAAATTACACTGAAAGGCAATCTCAGTAATGACATTATGTGAAAGTGAGTATACTATAAGCTTCCTCTAGTTTTTCCTGATAAAATAAATTATAGGAGATAGAAACAGAAAAAAGATAAAACAATTGCCACATTCTTGTTATAGTAGAATCAAGTGGGAATTGAGATAAAAGTAATTAAATCTCTTTATAATTCAGATATGGAAGCCAAATCCCAGAAGAATGAAACAACATGACAATATCTTATGATTATTAATTTGGTAAGGTAGCATAAGAATAACCTCATTTAATCTTATAAATGCTTATAAACCACTTACTATGTGCGAGACATTGTGATAAATACTAGGCATATAGTTAATGAAAATAAAGATATCCCCTTTCTTCAAGGAGCTTACAATCCAATGATGGGGACACAAAAAACAAATGGAAGCAAGGAAACAAGGAAGGGTACCAGGGGAAAACAGCACTTTATCTATGGAATTGAAACAAGTTAGAGCAGTAAATACAGAATGAAGTGTATGTAGGAATTAGGAGTTTGAACATTAAAGAATAGGAGGACTTGGAATATGATGTTGTGGGTGGCAAAGGGGTTTGAATTGCAAGTAAGAATCAACTATCCTCGGGCAGCTATGTGGCGCAGTGGATAAAGCACCAGCCCTGGAGTCAGGAGTACCTGAGTTCAAATTCAGCCTCAGACACTTAATAATTACCTAGCTGTGTGGCCTTGGGCAAGCCACTTAACCCCATTGCCTTGCAAAAATACAAAACAAACCTTAAAAAAAAATAAAAAGAATCAACTATCCTGCAAAATTCAGCAAATTATTTGAAAAGTTCAGATAAAAAGAGGACAATCAATCTTACCTGATATAAAGATAAGAACTGAACAGGAAATTTGATTTTCAAATATGATTCAAGAGATGCATTAAAAAGTTTAGCTGAATGAAAAAAAATAGCTAATAAGATTTTAAAAAATTGTCTAGAATCCTACAAGGGAAGACAAACCTAATAACTCTTGACATTGTATTTTTTTGGGACTTTTGAAAGGAGCACATTAGATAGAGGAGATAAATTGATTTTTTTATGATGATACTTTTGTTCATGAGAATTCAAGTTCTATTTCAATGTTTGGAATAATTATATTTGGACAGAGGGTGTAGGCATGACTTGCATATGATGTTTTGATTCTTGAGGATCTTGGAAATTGTGTTTCTAAAACAATAGTTTAGAGGAGCATACTTGAAATAAAGGATTGTGTATAAATTATGTAAAGATACTTACAATCTTTGAAAATTGTACTTCCACTTCTACCCAAGATGGCAGAGAGAAGACAGGCACTGTGTTAAATGCTCTTATTCACCACCAAAAGCAACATTAAAGAAACCTCTTAACAGAAATTCAATGGCCAAAAACTCAGAAAGAGAAGCTAGGAAAAGAACACCTACCAAGGATGTCTGTCTCAGGGGAGCATGAGTGAACCAGGAGATGAGAGCAGAAGATCAATGCAGGGACAGCAGCAGGAGGAAGTCAGAAGACTAGCCTCAGCCATAGAGATTTTGGTGAGTGGCAGATGCAAGATCCAACTTTAGCTGTGGAGTCTATGGCAAGGAGTGAATTACAGCACAGATTTTCAGAGGACACGTGGAGAAGAACCAGCTGGGCCAGGGACCTGAGTTTCATACTTTCAGCAGAGCCCTTTTCCCAGAACAAACAATAAACACCCCCACACACACTCAGGACAACAGAGTTCACTAAACTGAAAGAAATTAACTCCCTCCCCCAAAGTTCAGCACATTGTTCAAAGTCAACTCAGACCCTGCTTCTTAGGACCCCAAACATTCCACAGAAAGCAACTAGAATTCTTTATAGGCTGACCATTTGAATTACTAAGCCAAGTGAACAAAGCCACTAAAATCTTCAAAAGCAAACCTCTGGGAGCCAGCCCCACCCCCAGCGCAAGATCCTAGAAAAATGAAGATAGGCAGAGTAAAGCGGGGGGGGGGGGGGTACCATGGAGAAATACTTAGAAGGAACAGATTCTAACCCAGAGAGATCTAGCACTTCTGAGGAGAATATGAACTGGTCTCCAGCCCAGAAAGACTTCCTTGAAGAAATCAGGAAGGAGTTTAAAAATCAATTGGAAAAATTGGGAAAAGAAACTCAAGAGAAAATTAAAATCTCTCAACAAGAAAACAAATTCTTGGAAGTACAACTGGGCAAATGCAAAAAGGAAAGGATTCTTTCAAAACTACACTTGGGCAAGTGGAAAACTTCTTCAAAAATAGAATTGACCATCTGGAAAAGGAGTTGCAAAAAGTAAATGAAGAAAATTATACTCTAAAAAAAGAATGGAATCGATGGATATTAATGATTTTATGAGACAACAAGATGCTGTTAAACAAGACCAAAAGATTAAAAATATAGGAGAAAATGTAAAATACCTCACAAGCAAAAAAAAAAAAAACAAAAAAACCTGACCTCGAGAACAGATCAAGAAGGGAGAACCTGAGAATTATAGGCCTTCCTTAAAACACTGTAAAAACAATAAAGAGGATGAACTTACTATTACAGGACTTAGTGATGGAAAATCATCCTGATATCTTGTAACCAGAGGGCAAAATATTTATTGAAAGAACACATCGATCCCCACCAGAAAGAGATTTTAAAATGAAAACACCAAGGAATGTTGTAGCCAAATTACAGAACTATCAGATAGAAGAGAATCCTGCAAGCAGCCAGAAAGAAACAATTTAAATACCAAGGAGCCACAATAAGGATTAAGCAGGACTTAGCAACATCAACACTAAGGGACTGAAGGTCTGGGAATGAGATATTCCAAAGAGCAAGGGAGCTTAGAATGCAGCCAAAAATCCAGTACTAGGCAAAGCTGATCCTTCTCTTCTAGGCAAAAAGATGGACATTTAATGAAATGGGAAACTTCCAATATTTCCTGATGAAATGACTAGAGCTAAATAGAAAACTTTGACATCAAACAGGTGGCTCAAGAGACACACAAATAGGTTAAAAAATGGTAAAGAAAAAAAAACTGCTACCCAATAAGGTGAAATTGTCTATATACCCACTTGAGAATTGTAGCACTATTATAGAGAAAGTACTTAGCCAGACGTGATGAACACTCATGATTTTTCTGTGACAGATAGAATCGGGTAAAAACAATACCTCCTTAAAAAGTAAGAGAGTAAAGAAATGGGAGGATGGAGGAGACTGAATGGGGTAAATCTCATTACGTCAATAGGTACAAAATAACCATTCTAATAGAAGGGAAGAAGGGAGGAGATGAGAACCACTTGAATCATCATCTCATCAGACTTGGGTTAAAGTTAACTTAGTCACACTCAGTTAATTTAAGAAACTTATGTTACCTTTCAAGAATTAAAAGGGGAAAAAGGGAAGGGTTAGGGAAGGGTCTGCTGTTTGATAAACTCAAAGAGTCCAGCTATTGCAATAAAAACTCACTCTTTGATAAAAACCTTTGGGAAAATTGGAAGTTATTATGGAAGAAACTTAAATTAGACCAACATCTCACACACTATAACAAAATAAGATAAAAATGGATATAGGATTTAAACATAAAAAGCAATATTATAAGCAAACTAGAAGATCAAGTATTAATATACTTGCTAGATCTATAGAAAGGGAAGCAGTTTATGACAAAGGAAGAGATGGAGAACATCATTAAAAACAAACTAGAATTTTTTAATTGCATTTAATTGAAATGCTTTTGCACAGACAAAATCACTGTAATCAAGATCAAAAAAATGTAGCAAATTGGGAAATAATTTTTACAATTCTTATTTCTGACATAAGACTCATTTCTAAAATATACAGAGAACTTAGTCAAATTTTGAAAAATACAAGTCATTCCCTAATTGACAAATGGTCAAAGGATATTCAAAGGCAATTTACAGCTGAGGAAATCAAAGCAGTCCATAGTCATTTGAAAAATTGCTCTAAATGATTACTTATTAAAGAAACAGAAATTAAAACATCTCTGAGATACCACCTCACACCTCTCAGTCTGTCCAATATGACCAGAAAGGATAATGATCAATGTTGGAAGGGATGTGGGAATTCACTAATACATTGTTGGTGGTGCTGTGAACTCATCCAACCTTTCAAAGGATCAATTTGTAATTATGCCCAAAGATCAAAAAAAAGTGTGCATACCCTTTGATTTCAGCAATACTACTCCTGGGCCTATACCCTGAAGAGCTGATGAAAAAGGGTAAAAACATCACTTGTACAAAAGTAATTATAGCAGTCCTGTTTGTGGTGGCAAAAAATTGGAAATTAAGTGTATTTCCTTCAATTGGTGAATAGATTAACAAACTATGGTATATGTATGTCATGGAACGCTCTTGTTCCATTAGAAACCAGGAAGAATGGGAATTCAGGGAAACCTGGAAGGATTTGCATGAACTGATGCTATGCGAGATGTGCAGAACCAGAAAAACATGTACACCCTAACAGCAACATGGGGGTGATGATCAACCTTGATGGACTTTCTCATTCCATAAGTACAACCAGGTACAATTTTGGGCTATCTGCAATGGAGAAATCCATATGAATACAAAGAAAGAATTGTGGACTTTGAACAGAGACTGAAGACTTTTACCTTTAATTTAGAAAAAACATTTTCCTTCTTATGTAATTTTGCTATCTCTTATACTTTATTTTTCTTCCTTTAAAATATGATTTCTCTGTCATCACATTCAACTGAGATTTGTGTATTCCATTGAAACAATGTAAAGACTAATAGAATGCCTTCTGTGGGGGGGGGGTGGAGGGAAGCAAGAATGGGGGGACAATGTAAAACTCAAAATAAATTAAATCTTTCTAAAAAATTAAAAAATAAAATAAAATTGTATTTCTCTCAGGACAATGAAAGGATTATACCTTGACAGAAGTTGTGAGTACAAAACAGGTATAAAACAATTCAGAAAGAATTATGCTAGGAAAAGAAAGCCAGAGTATTAAGGAATAAATAACACTATATGACAAAGCACTCAAATAAATAACACTATATGACCTATTATAGTAGGAGGAAAAGGGGAGAGTGAGAGCAGAGTAAATCTTTTTTTAAAATTTTATTTATTTAATGTAATGGGTCTAAGTGACTTGCCCATGGTCACACAGCTAGGCAATTTTTAAGTGTCTGATGCCAGATTTGGATCCAGGTTCTCCTGACTCCAAGACCAGTGCTCTATCTACTGTGCAACCTAGCTGCCCCCCAGAGTAAATCTTATTATTAACAGATTTGATTCAATGAGTGAATAACATACTTGGGTTCTGAAATTTGTCATATCCTATAGGGAGGTATGAGCAGAAAAGGGAAAGCAAAGACAATGAAATATTGATTAAAAAGAAAGGAATTTGCAATAAAATTAAAAGTAAAATAACAAAGGAGAAGGGAAGAGGCAGATAGAAGGGAAAGCAGATTGAGGGAGGCAGCTGTCAGAAGCAAAATATTGTGGAGGAGGGATAATAGGAAAGGAGAGAGAAAAGTCTAAATGGGGGAACACAGTATGGAATGAATATATAGTTATAAATCATAACTCTGTATATGAATGGGACAAACTCTCACATAAACTGGAATTAGCTAGCAAATTGGATTAATAACCAGATTCCTGCAATATTTTGTTTACAAGAAATACATTTGAATTAGATAAAAACTAACAGAGTAAAGATAAAATACTAAAGCAGAATATACTTCACTTGAAGAAAAACTCAGGGGTAGCAATCTTGATTTCAGAAAAAAGCAAAAGCAAAAGTAGATCTCCTTGAAGCCAGCATAGACAATGAAGTAATATCAATATTAAATATATATATGTATATATATATATATATATATGTATATATATATGCAATAAGTAGTTTAACATCCAGATACTTAGAGGAGAACTAAAGGATTTACAGGAAAGCATGAACATCAACACTATAATAGTGGTGGACCTCAACTACCCACTCTCAGAATTAGATAAATCACCACAAAATAAATAATAAGGATGCTAATAAGTTGAAAATAATTTTAGAAAAGTTAGATTTTATAGACCTCTGGAGAAAATTGAATGGGGATAGATAGGAATATATCTTTGCCTCAGCAGTAAAGAGTGCCTATTAAAAAGAGGTCATAATCAAAGCCTAAAAGGGAAATAAATAATGTAACCTTTTAAGAACATGATATAATAAACATTACATACTTTAAAGGAACATGAAAGGATAAACTAAAACTTAATTGGAACCTAAATAACCTAATTTTAAAGAATAAGTTGATCAACCACGAATCATAGAAATTATCAACAATTTCAAACAAGTCAAAAACAATTATGAAAGATCATTCCAAAAACTGTGGGATGCAGCAAAGCACATATTTGGGGAAATTTTATATCTCTAAATGCTTACATGAATAAAATAGAGAAAAAGGCATTGAATTGGGCATGCACCTAAAAGTGGTAGGAAAAGAACCAATTAAAAACCAGTTTAGAAATTCTGAAAATCAAAGCAGAAGTTATTAAAATTAAAGGCAAGAAAACTATTGAACTGATAAATAAAGCTAAGAATTGATTTAATGAAGAAAACATAAAATTTTGGTTAATCAGATTTTTTAAAAAAGAAGAAAATCAAATTACCGGTATCAAAAATGAAAAAGGGATAACTCACCACCAATGAAGAGGAAATAAAAGTTATAATTAGGAGTTATTTTGCCAAACTTTGTACCAACAAATTTAGCAATATAAGTCAAATGGATTAATATTTACAAAAATATAAACAACAAGATTAATAGTAAGGTAATAAAAATATTTAACCCATTCATGAAAAATAAATTGAACCAGCCATTAATGACCTCCCTAAGAAAAAATCTTATGTGTGAATTATACCACAAAAATTAACAATAATTCTTTCTAAAAAATAGGTTAAAAAATTTTGCTAAATTCCTTTTTGCACCAGCATTGTGCTTATACCTATACCAGAAAGGGCCAGAAGTGACAAAAAAGATTCAGGACAAATATTCCTAATGAATATTGATGCAAAAATTTTGAATAAAATTTTAACAAAGAAACGATAGTAAGTTATCACTAGGATAACACACTATGATCAAGCAGGTTTTATTCCAGATACGAAAGAATGGTTCAATTTAGGAAATGGATATGAGTTATTGAAAATATCAATACCAAAATTAACAAAAATCATGATTATTTCAATAGATACTGAAAAAGCCATTGACAAAATATGGCATGTTTCTATTAAAAACAATAGAGAGCATAAAAGTAAATGGACTTTTCCATATAATGGTTAGTAGTATTTATCTTAAACTGCCCTCATGCATTATATATAATGGAGATAAGCTTGAGGCATTCCCTTTAAGTTCAGAGATGAAATAAAGATTATTACCACCACTATTCTTCAATAATGCGTTAGGAATGTTAGCTTTAGCAAAAAAAAAGGAAGAAAAAACCAAAACTTTCACTGTTTTTGCAGATGATATGATTGTATACCTAGAGAACCCTAGAAAATCAACTAAAAATACTACTTGAAACCATTAGCAAGTCTAGCAAAGGTGAAACATAGAAAATGAATTTTATATATATATATATATATATATATATCAGCAGTATTTTGATACCAGCACTGCCCAACAGCAAGAGATAGAAAGACAAATTTCATTTAAAGTAATTGTCAATGACATAAAATACTTAGGAATTTACTCTCAAGACAAACAAAAAACTACAAATTGCAAAACACTCTTCACTCCAAGTCAAATCTAAACAATTGGGAAGATGGAAATTTCTCATGGATAGCTTGAAGTAATGTAAAAATAATGGCAATTCTACCTAAATTAAATTACTTTATGTTTACCATACCAGTCAAAATACCTGGAAATTATTTTACAAAGTTAGAAAAAGTAGCACATATTTCATCCAGAGGAACAAAAGGTCAAGAATATCATGGGAATCAATGAAAAAATGCAAATGAAATTGGTCTTGCAGTAACAGATCTAAAACTATATAATAAAGTTATAGTCATTAAAACTATATCTTATTGGCTAAGAAACAGAGAAGTGGATCAATAAAACAGATTGATTCTATTTCCAGAAAAAAATAATTCTCTATTTGATAAAAACTGCTATGAAAATGGAAAATAGTATTGGAAAAATTATTCATATACTAATATCTCATAACATATACCAAGATAAATTTGACATGGGCATAAAATTTAGAGATTAAATGTAATATTATAAGCCAATTAGTAGAGCAAGAAACAGTATATCTGTAAAATCTATGAAGAAGGGAGAAGCTAATGACCAGACAAGAGATAAAGAACATTATAAATTGCAAAATACATAATGTCAATTACATTAAGTGAAAAAGATTTTTCACCAACAAAACCATTGAAAGCAAGATTAGAAGGAATGCAGAAAGCTGAAAAACAATTCTCATTTCTAGTATTTATGAAGATAGACTTATTTCTAAAATATAAAGAGAACTGAGTCAAATTTATAGAAACATAAGTCATTCTCCCATGGCAAAATGATCCACAGATATGAAGAGGAAATTTTCTGATGAAGAAATTAAAGCTATCTGTAATACATGAAAAAATGTTCCAAATTATTTATTAGAGAACTGGAAATTAAAACAGTTCTAAGGATAAACATCACACTTTTCATATTGGTTAAAATCAGATAAAAGTAAAATGATCAATGTTGGAGGGGATTTGGGAAAACTGGTACACTAATGCATTACTGGTGGAGTTGTAAACCGATTCAGTCATCCTGTGTATACCCTTTGATTCAACAGTACTTGGAAGGGGGCAAGATGCATATAGAAAAATATATATTGAGGTGGCTAGGTGGCATAGTGGATAAAGCACTGGCCCTGGAGTAAGGAGTACCTGGGTTCAAATCCGGTCTCAGACACTTAATAATTACCTAGCTGTGTGATCTTGGGCAAGCCACTTAACCCCATTTGCCTTACAAAAAATACCTAAATATACATAGTGACAAAGAAATTGAGGGAATGCCTATCAATCAGAGAATGGCTAAACAAATTATGTTATATGAATGTTATAGAGTACTATTCTTCCATAAGAAATCACGATTGGCTGGACTTTTGAAATGCCAGGAAAACTTCCATGAACAAATGCTGAATGAAGTGATTAGAAACAGAATTTTGTCTATATGAACAGTGACATTCTGAGATGATCAATGATGATTAATTTAGTCCCTCTGAGCAGTGTAGAGTGGTTAAAAATAACCATGAGAGATCTGTTATAGAACATGTCATCCACATCCAAAGAAAGAATTATGGAGGCTGAATGCAGACCAAAGCATACCATGTTCACTTTTTACAATTTCTTTTATGTTTTTTCTTCTTTTCTCATCTTTTCCCCCATTAGTTCTGATTCTTCCTTCTCAAAATGACTAATATGGAAATATGTTAAACACAATTGTACATGAACAACATAAATCAGATTTCTCAGTGCCATGAGGAGTGGGGAGAGAAAAGAAGGTGCTACAAAAAATGTGGACTTCAAAAGTCTGCAAAAATGTAACTAGGAAAAATAATTCAAAAGTTCAATTTTTGGCAAAGAGACAGAATGAGACATTATAAATAGGAAAATCAATAGTCCAAACCAGACTATTTTTAACACACAGCCTTATGTATAACAACAGATCAAATATTGGTTGCTTCTCAAATCTGTTCATCAAGTATGGCTGATGGGACCTATATTTAGAAATGGAATGAACCTTAAAAGTTGTCTATTACAACTCCATCATTTTTACAAATGAGAAAATAAAGGCTAAGAAGGGTTAAGTAAATTACTGGAAGTAACACAGAGAAGCAATAGCAGATACAGAATTTGAAATTGTCTTCTAACTTCAAAAATTGTATTCTTTCCACTATACCAGACAGGAAATTCACATAATAATAATAACAATAATAATAATTGTAATGATTATTGTAATTGATGGCATCTACAATTTTGTATCTGGATTCCAAATAAATATCTTCTTATTAATATAAGATGTCATTATCAATGTGTTAATAAAAGCACAATAATTCTTTCATTTTGCTTTATTGAGTGTTATCTCTTCTTAAAATCCCCATACTTACCAGGGAATTCATAGAATAGTGTCATTCATCCTTCAAAACACTGCAAAAATGAATTGAGAATCAAGACTCCCATCTATTAAAATCCTCACCTTATGAAATTACATGGTGTTAATTTCCATCCATTATGTTAGATACAGTGAGTAAAATATATTTTTAAATCATAAAGCTACATAATTATCAGTTTTACAAATAATGAAAGTGTGCTGAATTTTTCCACAGTACTTATACAAATGAAAGCTAGGATTTGACATCCTGATTCTGACTCTTGTTACCCACACAAATTAGAATTCTGTTACTATTACTTATTATCTGTGGGAGTTTGGATAAGTCACTTAATTCCTCTGGACCTCAATAAATTTATCTGAAAAAGGAGGTTGAATACTGGGATGATTAAGACTGCTATAAGCTTTAGTCTTATAAATTTCAAAAACAAAATTTTCATATATCTCACAGTCAAACTTTAGTAGCAGCAACAGCTGTTGAATTCTCTCAATATAATACAAACTCCATGAGAATAGGGACTTTCTTCATCTCTCAGTAATGACCAAGATCGCAAAATTCTCCCAGTCAATATCGTAACAATGGAACAGGATGAGAGATGAAACATGTATCTTCAAACTACCAAGCAATTATTTCCAATCTTTATCCCAACTCAATTTCAACTTCTTGCTAATGGGTTGATAATAGTATCCACATTAAAATGTCACTGTGAAGGATATGAAATTTAATCTACATCTTTTAAATTTAATTCTTAATGTGAATACACATTTCCCCAGATAATCAAACTTCTTGAGGACAGGGACTATTTCTATTTTTGTCTTTTTATAGCTAGTAGATGCTTAATAAGTAGTTGCTAAAGTAAATTGAATCATGGACCTGTGATCAAATACATAGTGTTGAGTGTTATTAGCTTTTAAGAGTGGAAAGAACCAATCTATTTGGATTCAGAAGGCAATGTTCAAATCATACCTCTGAACAATACCATCTATGTAATATTGTGAAATTTACTTAACTTACATGATCTTCAGGTTTCTTATCTATAAAATGCAAGGATTCAAATAGATGTCCTCTGAGATTTTTTTTCCAACTTCAGATTTATTCATTCTCAAATGCTTTAAGAAAATTAGCCACATAATGTTTAAAGTCAAATGTTTTCTATTCTTCCTTTTCCTTAGAACTGAATAGCAAAAGGTCACTGCAATTGCTGTGAAAATATAACACCCAAAAGAGAGCAGATGGTTTATATTGAGAAAACATCATTATTGTTTAAGTCACCACAGAATGATGACACAAATCCTAAAGGCAATTGATCAAGCCTATTCAAAAGCAGCAATTAAAAATGAAATATGGGCACAAACAAAATCAATGCAAGCAAGATTAGAAAAACATCACAAAAACTGGAAGAAAAATTTTATAGTCAGCATTCCTCTTAAATGATTTATTTTGGGGCAGCTAGCTGGTGCAATGGATAGAGCACTGGCCTTGGAGTTAGGAGGATCTGAGTTCAAATCCCACCTCAGACACTTAATAATTACCCAGTTGTGTGACCTTGGGCAAAGCACTTAACCCCACTACCTTGCAAAAACAAAAACAAAATATTTATATCTAAAATATATATAGAGAGAACTATGCTAAATTTGTAGGACTTTAAGTTATTCCCTACCTGATAAACGGCCAATATATATAAACAGGAAGTTCTCAGATAAAGAAAGCAAAGTTGCCTATAATCATAAGAAAAAGTATTCTGAATAATTATTGATTAGAGAAAGGAAAATTAAAAGAACTCTGTTGTGCCCCTTCACATCTATCAGATTGGCTAAGATGGCATAAAAGGAAAATGATAAATACTGGAGGGGATCTGGTAAAACTGGGGCACTAATACACTAATGGTGGAGTTGTAAACTGATCAGCCATTCTGGAGAGTAAATCTGATCTGTACATACCCTTTGATTGAATATTACCACTGCTAGATCTGTGTACCAAAGAAATCATAAAAAATGGAAAATGACTCACATGTACAAAAATATTTATAGCAGCTCTTTTAGTAGTAGCAAAGAAGAAAATTTCATTAATGCCCATCAATTTGGGGTATAGCTGAATAAACTAATATATGAATGTAAAGTACTATTTTTCTATGAGAAATCATGAGCAGGTGAATATTAGAAAAAACATGGAAATGCTTTCATGAACTGATGCTAAGTGAATTCTGCAGAACCAGGAGATTATTACATACTCCAACAACAAAATTATGGGATGATCAATTCTTCTCAGCAAAATAGCAACAGTCTTATTTCCTATCAATCAAGTCATGAGGTAGAATTATTCTGGTAAATGAGAAGGATACATTACACAGCATAACTGTCACTATAATAAACATAATTAAACAACTCAAACCTCTAATAACTTGACTACTAGCAGTAGAAAAATACTATCCACACCTAGAGAAAGAACTATGAAGCCTAAATGCAGACCAAAGCATAACATTTTCCCTTATTTAAATTTGTTGTGCTTATTATTTCTCACAGCATTTTCCCCTTTTGTTCTGATCCTTGTTCACAAAATGCTTAATATGTTAATATGCTTAACATGATTGTATATGTATAATGTTTATCAGATTGTCATGAGTGAAGGAGGTAGGAAGGAAGGAAGAAAATGTGGAACTCAAAATCTTATAAAACTGAATGTTGAAAATTATCATTTCATATGATTAAAAAACAAAATATTGCTACTATATAAAAATTAAATGTCCATTCAGACAAAGGTTGAGCAATCAGTTAAAAGAAGAAATGTAATTTTCTGCATATCAGAGTAATTTCAGCTCATTTCCAAACACT